>NC_092086.1:33308803-33401303 GCF_045679555.1 Salvelinus alpinus | reverse complement strand
ATAAAAATCATCTTTCCTCAGTTGCAAACACTCACTACCGAGTTTCAAACTGCCTCTGGAAACAACGTCAGCACAAGAATTGTTACAGTGGCCTGCGAAAGTTTTCACCCCCCTTGGCATTTTTCCTATTTTATTGCCTTACAACTTGGAATTTATATAGATTGTTTGGGGGTTTGTATCATTTGATTTACACAACATGCCTACCACTTTGAAGATGCAAAATATTTGTTCTTGTGAAGAAAAAAAAAACGTAAAACTTGAGCGTGCGTAACCATTCACCCCCCCAAAGTCAATACTTTGTAGAGCCACCTTTTGCAGCAACTACAGCTGCAAGTCTCTTGGGGTATGTCTCTATAAGCTTGGCACATCTAGCCACTGGGATTTTTGCCCATTCTTCAAGGCAAAACTTCTCCAGATCCTTCAAGTTGGATGGGTTCCGCTGGTGTACAGCAATCTTTAAGTCATACCACAGATTCTCAATTGGATTGAGGTCTGGGTTTTGACTAGGCCATTCCAAGACATTTAAATGTTTCCCCTTATACCACTCGATTGTTGCTTTAGCAGTATGCTTAGGGTCATTGTCCTGCTGGATTGTGAACCTCCGTCCCAGTCTCAAATCTCTGGAAGACTGAAACAGGTTTCCCTCAAGAATTTCCCTGTATTTAGTGCCATCCATCATTCCTTCAAATCTGACTAGTTTCCCAGTCCCTGCCGATTAAAAACATCCCCACAGCAAGATGCTGCCACCACCATGCTTACTGTGGGGATGTTGTTCTCGGGGTGATGAGAGGTGTTGGGTTTGAGCCAGGCATAGCGTTTTCCTTGATGACAATTTTTATTTATTTTAGTCTCATCTGACCAGAGTACCTTCTTTCATATGTTTGGGGAGTCTCCCACATGCCTTTTGGCGAACACCAAACGTGTTTTCTTATTTTTTTCTTTAAGCAATGGCTCTTTCTGGCCACTCTTCCGTAAAGACCAGCTCTGTGGCATTACGGCTTAAAGTGGTCCTATGGACAGATACTCCAATCTCCGATGTGGAGCTTTGCAGCTCCTTCAGGGTTATCTTTGGTCTCTTTATTGCCTCTCTGATTAATGCCCTCCTTGCTTGGTCCGTAAGTTTTGGTGGGCGGCCCTCTCTTGGCAGGTTTGTTGTGGTGCCATATTCTTAAAAAATTGTAATAATGGATTTAATGGTGCTCTGTAGGATGTTCAAAGTTTCTGATATTTTTTTATAACCCAACCCTGATCTGTACTTCTCCACAACTTTGTCCCTGACCTGTTTGGAGAGCTCCTTGGTCTTTATTGTGCCGCTTGCTTGGTGGTGCCCCTTGCTTAGCGGTGTTGCAGACTCTGGGGCCTTTCAGAACAGGTGTATATATACTGAGATCATGTGACAGATCATGTGACACTTAGATTGCACACAGGTGGACTTTATTTAACTAATTATTTGACTTCTGAAGGTAATTGGTTGCACCAGATCTTTTTTAGGGGCTTCATAGCAAAGGGAGTGAAGACATATGCAAGCACCACTTTTCTGTTTATAATTATTTATTTTTTTATTAAACAAGTTATTTTTTAAATTTCACTTCACCAATTTGGACTATTTTGTGTATGTCCATTACATGAAATCCAAATAAAATACATTTAAATTACAGGCTGTAATGCAACAAAATAGGAAAAACGTCAAGGGGGATGAATACTTTTGCAATGCACTGTAGTTGGGAGATTCATGAAATGGGTTTCCATGGGTGAGCAGCCACACACAAGCCTAAGATCATCAAGTGAAATGCTAAGTGTTGCCTGGAGTGGTGTAAAGCTCGCCACCATTGGACTCTGGAGCAGTGAAAACGCATTCTCTGGAGTGATGAATCACGCTTCACCATCTGGCAGTCCAACGGACAAATCTGGGTTTGGCGGATGCCAGGAGAACGCTACCTACTCCAATGCATAGTGCCAACTGTAAAGTTTGGTGGAAGACGAATAATGGTCTGAGGCTGTTTTTCATGGTTCGGCTAGGCCCCTTAGTTCCAGAGAAGGGAAATTTTAACGCTACAGCATACAATGACATTCCAGACAATTCTGTGCTTCCAACTTTGTGGCAACAGTTTGGGGAAGGCCCTTTCCTGTTTCAGCATGACAATGCTCCCGTGCACAAAGCGAGGTCCATAGATAAATTGTTTTTCGAGATCGGTGTGGAAGAACTTGACTGGCCTGCACAGAGCCCTGACCTCAACCCCATCAAACACCTTTGGGATTAATTGGAATTTCCGGCGCCAACAGAGATGGCCGCCTCGCTTCGCGTTCCTAGGAAACTATGCAGTATTCTGTTTTTTATGTGTTATTTCTTACATTGGTACCCCAGGTAATCTTAGGTTTTATTACATACAGCCGGGAGGAACTATTGGATATAACTCACCATCATTACGACCAGGAATACGACTTTCCCGAAGCGGATCCTCTGTTTTGCCCACCACCCAGGACAATGGATTGGATCCCAGCCGGCGAACCAAAACAATGACGCCGTAAAAGGGGCAGACGAAGCGGTCTTCTGGTAAGGCTCCGGAGACGGGCACATCGCGCACCGCTCCCGAGCATACTACTCGCCAATGTCCAGTCTCTTGACAACAAGGTAGTCGAAATCCGAGCAAAGGTACCATTCCAGAGAGACATAAGAGACTGTAACATTCTTTGCTTCACGGACACATGGCTCACTCGAGACCAGCTATCGGAGTCGGTACAGCCAGCTGGTTTCTTCACGCATCGCGCCGACAGAAACAAGCATCTTTCTGGTAAGAATAGGGGCGGGGGGGTATGCCTTATGATTAACGAGACGTGGTGTGATCATAACAACATACAGGAACTCAAGTCCTTCTGTTCACCTGACTTAGAATTCCTCACAATCAAATGTCGACCGCATTATCTACCAAGAGAATCCTCCTCGATTATAATCACAGCCACATATATTCCCCCCCAAGCAGACACATCGATGGCCCTGAACGAACTTCATTTGACTCTATGTAAACTGGAAACCACATATCCTGAGGCTGCATTCATTGTAGCTGGGGATTTTAACAAGGCTAATCTGAAAACAAGACTCCCTAAATTCTATCAGCATATCGATTGTGCTACCAGGGCTGGCAAAACCCTGGATCATTGTTATTCTAACTTCCGCGACGCATATAAGGCCCTCTCCCGCCCTCCTTTCGGAAAAGCTGACCACGACTCCATTTTGTTGCTCCCCGCCTACATACAGAAACTAAAACAGGAAGCTCCTGCGCTCAAGTCTGTTCAACGCTGGTCCGACCAATCTGATTCCGCGCTTCAAGATTGCTTCGATCACGTAGACTGGGATATGTTCCGCATTGCGTCAAACAACAACATTGACCAATACGCTGATTCGATGAGCGAGTTTATTAGCAAGTGCATCGGCGATGTCGTACCCACTGCGACTATTAAAACATTCCCAAACCAGAAACGTTGGATTGATTGCAGCATCCGCGCGAAACTGAAAGCGCGAACCATTGCTTTTAATCAGGGCAAGGTGACATGACTGAATTCAAACAGTGTAGCTATTCCCTCCGCAAGGCAATCAAACAAGCTAAGCGTCAGTATAGAGACAAAGTAGAGTCGCAAATCAACGGCTCAGACACAAGAGGTATGTGGCAGGGTCTACAGTCAATCACGGATTACAAAAAGAAAATCAGCCCCGTCGCGGACCAGGATGTCTTGCTCCCAGACAGACTAAACAACTTCTTTGCTTGCTTTGAGGACAATACAGTGCCACCGACATGGCCCGCTACCAAAACCTGCGGACTCTCCTTTACTGCAGCCGACGTGAGTAAAACATTTAAACGTGTTAACCCTCGCAAGGCTGCAGGCCCAGATGGCATCCCCAGCCGTGTCCTCAGAGCATGCGCAGACCAGCTGACTGGTGTGTTTACGGACATATTCAATCAATCCTTTTCCCAGTCTGCTGTTCCCACATGCTTCAAGAGGGCCACCATTGTTCCTGTTCCCAAGAAAGCTAAGGTAACTGAGCTAAACGACTACCGCCCCGTAGTACTCACTTCCGTCATCATGAAGTACTTTGAGAGACTAGTCAAGGACCATATCACCTCCACCCTACCTGACACCCTAGACCCACTCCAATTTGCTTACCGCCCCAATAGGTCCACAGATGACACAATCACAACCACACTGCACACTGCCCTAACCCATCTGGACAAGAGGAATATCTATGTGAGAATGCTGTTCATCGACTACAGCTCAGCATTTAACACCATAGTACCCTCCAAACTCTGGGTCTCGACCCCGCCCTGTGCAACTGGGTACTGGACTTCCTGACGGGCCGACCCCAGGTGGTGAGGGTAGGAAACAACATCTCCACCCCGCTGATCCTCAACACTGGGGCCCCACAAGGGTGCGTTCTGAACCCTTTCCTGTACTCCCTGTTCACCCACGACTGCGTGGCCATGTGCGCCTCCAACTCAATCATCAAGTTTGCAGACGACACTACAGTGGTAGGCTTGATTACCAACAACGACGAGACGGCCTACAGGGAGGAGGTAAGGGCCCTCGGAGTGTGGTGTCAGGAAAATAACCTCACACTCAACGTCAACAAAACAAAGGAGATGATTGTGGACTTCAGGAAACAGCAGAGGGAGCACCCCCCCTATCCACATCGACGGGATAGTAGTGGAGAGGGTAGTAAGTTTTAAGTTCCTCGGCATACACATCACGGACAAACTGAATTGGTCCACCCACACAGACAGCGTGGTGAAGAAGGCGCAGCAGCGCCTCTTCAACCTCAGGATGCTGGAGAAATTTGGCTTGTCACCTATAACCCTCACAAACTTTTACAGATGCACAATCGAGAGCATCCTATCGGGCTGTATCACCGCCTGGTACGGCAACTGCTCCACCCACAACCGTAAGGCTCTCCAGAGGGTAGTGAGGTCTGCACAACGCATCACCAGGGGCAAACTACCTGCCCTCCAGGACACCTACACCACCCGATGTCACAGGAAGGCCATAAAGATCATCAAGGACAACAACCACCCGAGCCACTGTCTGTTCACCCCGCTATCATCCAGAAGGCGAGGTCAGTAGAGGTGCATCAAAGCAGGGACCGAGAGACTGAAAAACAGCTTCTATCTCAAGGCCATCAGACTGTTAAACAGCCACCACTAACATTGAGTGGTTGCTGCCAACATACTGACTCAACTCCAGCCACTTTAATAATGGAAAAATGTATGTAAAAAACTGTATCACTAGCCCCTTTAAACAATGCCACTTAATATAATGTTTACATACCCTACATTACTCATCTCATATGTATATACTGTACTCGATACCATCTACTGCATCTTGCCTATGCCGTTCTGTACCATCACTCATTCATATATTTTTATGTACATATTCTTCATCCCTTTACACTTGTGTGTATAAGGTAGTTGTTGTGAATTGTTAGGTTAGATTACTCGTTGGTTATTACTGCATTGTCAGAACTAGAAGCACAAGCATTTCGCTACACTCGCATTAACATCTGCTAACCATGTGTATGTAACAAATAACATTTGATATTGATTTGATTTGATTTGACCGCCGACTGCGAACCAGGCCTAATCGCCCAACATCAGTTCCTGACCTCACTAATGCTCTTGTAGCTGAATGGAAGCATGTCCCCGCAGCAATGTTCCAACTTCTAGTGGAAAGCATTCCCAGAAGAGTGGAGGCTGTTATAGCAGCAAAGGGGGACTAACTCCATATTAATGCCCATGATTTTGGAATGAGACGTTCAACGAACAAGTGTCCACATACTTTTGGTAATGTAGTGTATCTGTGTATCTGCCTTTCCCTTCTGGTATTCGCTTCTCTCTCCTCCCTCAACTATTGTACAAACCTCCATCTCTCTTCATAAGTATATTGCTTCTACAGTTACACCACTCCTCTCCCCTTTCTCTCTCTCTTTCTCTGTGTGTCTGTCTCTCTCCTCTCTCTCTCTCTCTCTCTCTCTCTCTCTCTCTCTGTCTCTCTCTCTCTCTGTCTCTCTCTGTCTCTCTCTGTCTCTCTCTTGTCGTGGCAGAATCAGATTTAGCTAAGTAACATAGATAGATAAGATGTTATTTTCATCATATGCTTGTGAGATACTTGTCATTAGAATCTTCTGAGCTAGGGATTGGTAACTTGGGGCCAGAGAGGGGAGAGGTCAGGCTTGTCTTCATATGTCAATGTATCTGTTAAACCATGTGGTGCTAAGTAGAATATTAGAAGGGGAGGAGGACAGAGTGGAATGTTGGTTTCTTATGGGAACGTTGTTTGTAACTATTCCTAAACCATGGGATGGAGTTATTAATTGGGAAACCAGTTAATTATCTCATACAATGTCTGTACGCCAGTCACTCCCTACTTTTCTCATAGGGGGAAGGAGTTTGGCCGTGTTTGGAACCATTGTATGTCCCCTCTGAGGTTGCCCTTATCTTGACCTAGTATTTGACCTAAGGGGCTCACTGTCTGATTTTGAGTTTGTCCAGGTTTGGGAGTATCTAGAAATGACAATTGATATATGCCATTGGATGAGGTAATGTTTTGGTAGACAGTGAAGTATCAAGCATGAGATTGAAACCTTGTCTTGGGAGATCAAACTGAACGATGATTTATAGCTGATGCTGTCTAGCTATGGGATACTCCTCTTTCGGGTAAAGGATTCTTTGTAAGTTGAGAGGGGTGTATCTTGGCTATAAATGAAACTAAGAATTGTTTCGTAAGGACTCTCAGAGAATTCATTTATAGACACTGAATTGATCTGAGAGTCATTAAAGGGCTTTGGTGAAGCTTATATATATATATTAAAGATGGAATATATAATTTAACTCTGACTTGTGTGTGGTTGGCTCTCTCTCTTTTTATTGAGTAATACAGGAAATTTCCACGACACTCTCTCTGTCTCTCTCTGTCTCTCTGTCTCTCTGTCTCTGTCTCTCAATTTAATTCAATTCCATTTGCTTTATTGGCATGACGTAACAATGTACATATTGCCAAAGCTTATTTGGGATATTTACAATATAAAAATTAAAATGAGAATCAAAATTGTCAACAGGACAACAGTAACAACAATAACCAAGTGTCAAAATAACCATATATTGAACAATAACAATAAACATACAGTAGAGTACATGTGCAGGTTGATTGGTTTGTCAGACACTGTCCCTCAACTTATGGCATGCAGCAATGTAGTGCGCTGCCAACCCACAGCTCTCTGCGTCCTCCCCCAACAGGACTGGTAGCCTACTCTCATCAGAGAGGTCTTCGGACGGGTAGCCTACTCTCATCAGAGAGGTCTTTGAAACATTCAATAAGAGTTTCAAATTTGGGGAAATGACACTCTCTAATTGTTTTATATTTTTGACATTTTGTCAGGAAATGCAGCTCCGTCTCAGGTTCTGCTGTTGTGCAGTGGTTGCACAGCCTTTCCTCTACAGGGAGCCAGGTTTTCCTGTGTCTACCCTTCTCAATGGCAAGGCTGTGCTCACTAAGCCTGTACTTTGTCAAGGTTTTTCTAAGGTTTTGAGCAGTAACCATGGTCAAATATCTAGCCACAGTGTACTGTCGATTTAGGGCCAGATAGCATTGCATTTTGCTTTGTGTTTGTGCTTGTGTTTCCCAATAAGCAATATAGTTTTGTTTTGACTGTGTTGTCATTTGGTTTATCCTGATTGATTGGATGTTCTCGTCCTGAGGCTTCAGTGTGTTAGTAGAACAGGTTTGTGAACTCAGCCCCGGGACCAGCTGGATGAGGGGACTCTTTTCTTTGCTCAGCTCTTGGCATTGCAGGGCTTGGTAGTGATATGAGAGGGGGTCACTGTATTTTAGATGTTTCCAAAACTGAATTGCTCTTTTTTGAGTTTTTATTATTAGTGGATATTTGCCTAATTCTGCCCTGCATGCATTGTTTGTAGTTTTCCTCTGGACATGTAGGAGAATCTTACAGAACTCTGCATGCAGGGTTTCAATGGGATGTTTGTCCCATTTGATGAAATCTTATTTTGCAAGTGGACCCCACACCTCGCTGCCATAAAGTGCAATTGGTTCAATGACATATTCAATTAGTTTTAGCCAAATTTTAATAGGTATTTCAATTTGAATTTGCTTTTTAATGGCGTAGAATGCCCTGCGTGCTTTCTCTCTCAGTTCATTCACTGCCTCATTAAGGTGTCCAGTTGAGCTTATTTTTAAACCTAAAGTGTGTGCAGTACTCTATATATTTTGTACCAATTGAGAACTTTGGTCTAATTCCCTGAGATCTGGATCTTCTCTGGAAAATCATTATTTTAGTCTTTTTGGGGTTTACTGCCAGGGCCCAGGTCTGGCAGTACTGCTCTAGCAGGTCCAGGCTCTGCTGTAGGCCATGTGCTGTGGGTGACAGCAGGCATAGGTCATCTGCAAAGAGTAGATATTTAACCTCTGAATTTTGGAGACTAACACCAGGGGCTGAGGAGTTTTCTAGAATAGTGGCCAATTCGTTGATGTAAATATTGAAGAGTGCAGGGCTCAGATTACAACCCTGACGAAGGCCCCGCCCCTGGTTAAAGAATTCTGTTCTTTTCTTACCAATTTTAATGCTGCACGTATTGCCAGTATACATTGATTTAATTATGTCATATGTTTTACCCCCTACACCACTTTCAATAACTTTGTAGAACAGTCCTGTATGCCAAATAGAATCAAATGCTTTTTGGAAGTCGATAAAGCAAGCGTATATTTTGGTATTATTTTGGTGGACATGTTTATCTATCAGGGTGTGTAGGGTGTAAATATGAGCAGTTGTGCGATGTTTTGGTATAAATCCAATTTAGCTTTTACTCAAGACATTGTGCTTATTAAGGAAGTTTAGAACTCTTACATTTATAATACTACAGAAAACCTTCCCCAGGTTACTGTTCACACAAATGCCTCTGTAATTGTTAGGGTAAAATTTGTCTCCGTTTTTAAAGATTGGGGTTATGAGTCCTTGATTCCAGATGTCAGGGAAATAACCTATCACTCAGGATCAAATTAAACATTTTTAATATAGCCAATTGAAATTTTGCACTAGTGAGTTTGAGCATCTCATTTAGGATGCCATCAGGTCCGCATGCCTTCTCTCTCTCTGTCTTTCTCTCTGTCTCTCTCTCTCTGTCTCTCTCTCTCTGTCTTTCTCTCTGTCTCTCTCTCTCTGTCTCTGTCTCTCTCTCTCTCTGTCTCTCTCTCTGTCTCTCTCTCTCTGTCTTTCTCTCTGTCTCTCTCTCTGTCTCTCTCTCTCTGTCTCTCTCTCTCTGTCTTTCTCTCTGTCTCTCTCTCTCTGTCTCTCTCTCTGTCTCTCTCTCTCTGTCTCTCTCTCTCTGTCTTTCTCTCTGTCTCTCTCTCTCTGTCTCTCTCTCTCTGTCTTTCTCTCTGTCTCTCTCTCTCTGTCTCTCTCTCTCTGTCTCTGTCTCTCTCTCTCTGTCTCTCTCTCTATCTTTCTCTCTGTCTCTCTCTCTCTGTCTCTCTCTCTGTCTCTCTCTCTCTGTCTCTCTCTCTCTGTCTCTCTCTCTCTGTCTCTCTCTCTGTCTCTCTCTCTGTCTCTCTCTCTCTGTCTCTCTCTCTGTCTCTCTCTCTCTGTCTCTCTCTCTGTCTCTCTCTCTCTGTCTCTCTCTCTCTGTCTCTCTCTCTCTGTCTCTCTCTCTGTCTCTCTCTCTGTCTCTCTCTCTCTGTCTCTCTCTCTGTCTCTCTCTCTCTCTGTCTCTCTCTCTCTGTCTCTCTATCTGTCTCTCTCTTTCTGTCTCTCTCTCTCTCTCTCTCTCTCTCTCTCTCTCTCTCTCTCTCTCTCTCTCTCTCTCTCTCTCTCTCTCTCTCTCTCTCTCTCTCTCTCTCTCTCTCTCTCTCTCTCTCTCTCTCTCTCTCTCTCTCTCTCAGACTTAAGTATGTTCGGACAGAGCAGGTTTCATAGTCTGGCCTATTAAGTCATAGAGACAGAATGTCAGTTTGAGTACAACTCACTAGCTCCTCAATGACTAACTATACAGTACTGTAACACACACTGAGAGAGAGAGAGACAGAGAGAAACCCAGCCACTGACCCTTTAGTATAAACAAATACACACACAAACACACCTATACATAGAACACCTACACATGCCTACACGCTAAAACCTATTGAACCTATGGATTGATACTATATTCAAATGAGATATCTCTCTCTTACACACACACAACTCTGTCTGTCTGTTACTGTAAGGAAAGAGTACACAGGAAAGTAAGGAATGAGGAAGGAAGCTAGAAAAAAAGATTGGGAATGACAGGGACGCAATTATGGATGGAGAGAGGGGAGAGAGATGGAAAGAAATTAACAGATGAAAAGGGAGAGAAAGAGACAAAATAGAGAGAGAGAGAACTACAATGATACAGGAGCAGAGGGATAGAGAGATGGAGGGAAGGGAGAGAGTAAAAAGAGGGGATGACATAGCAAAACAGGTAAAGAGGAGTAAAAGAAAGAGGGAGAGAGGAACAGGGGAAAAGAGGATGAGAGAGTCTGTCACGCACACAGAGCACTCAGCCCACAGCTGGAGGACATGTCGGGAGAGAGAGAGAGAGAGGAGGACGTCATAGGGATGGAGGGAGGAGAGAGGCGTGCATGTCTCCTGTGTCCTCTCCTCTCTTCATTCTCTCCATACATTGTTTTCTCCATTTCCTTTTTCCTCATGAATTCCCCCTCTCTCCCCCCTTTCTCACTCCCACTCCCCCTCCTACCCTCTCTCCCCCCTTTCTCACCCCCACTCCCCCTCCTACCCTCTCTCCTCCCTTTCTCACCCCCACTCCCCCTCCTACCCTCTCTCCCCCCTTTCTCACCCCCACTCCCCCTCCTACCCTCTCTTCCCCCTTTTCTCACCCCCACTCCCCCTCCTACCCTCTCTCCCCCTTTCTCACCCCCACTCCCCCTCCTACCCTCTCTCCCCCTTTCTCACCCCCACTCCCCCTCCTACCCTCTCTCTTGCGTTCTCTCTTTCTCTCTCCCCCCTTTCTCACCCCCACTCCCCCTCCTACCCTCTCCCTTGCTTTCTCTCTCTCTCTCTCCCCCTCCCCTCTCATCCCTCCTCCCACTCTCATCCTCCCTGCCCTCTCTCAGTGTTGATGTGACATTTGTTCTCTCCCCTGGCTGCCTCTCCCTGCAGTGCTGCTGTGATCCTGTCTCTGTCTGAGTACACTCACTAAGGTGGGAGAGCAGAGACACACACACACACACACACTTAAACACACACACACGGCACACACACACACACACAAGCGTATTTGCATGTAGGAATGCATGTACACATTCACACACACATACACACATTTGAATTTTTTGTTGTAGACATTTTAGTCACTTATCAGACGCTCTTATCCAGAGCGACTTACAGTAGTGAGTGCATTCATTTTCATACTTTTTAACACATTTGCATGTACACACGCATACACATTGGCACGTAGGCACACATGCACACACACGAGCACTAGCATGCACACATACATACATACATACATACATACATACATACATACATACATACATACATACATACATACATACATACATACATACATACATACATACATACATACATACATACATACATACATACATACATACATACACATATCCCACATATGACCCCCCTCTCTCTTTCTAGCATGTGATCACATGATCTGTTTGTCGGTGTGAACGTCTGTGTTTTCAACGTGGTTCACAGCAGCTACTTGTTTCAGTGAAAGTGTGTGTAGCGTGTTTGGGTGCATGCGTGCGGGCGTACTGTGTCTACTGGCTACTGTGTATACACTGGTGTGCACTCATGTTTGAGTGTGTCTTTGTATATGTGTGTGTGTGTGTGTGTGTGTGTGTGTGTGTGTGTGTGTGTGTGTGTGTGTGTGTGTGTGTGTGTGTGTGTGTGTGTGTGTGTGTGTGTGTGTGTGTGTGTGTGTGTGTGTGTGTGTGTGTGTGTGTGTGTGTGTGTGTGTGTGTGTTTCTCAACACTCACCCTGTGCATACTACTACGAAGTCCATGGCATTCCATCCGTTCCTTATGTAGGAGTTCTTATGGAAGGCAAATCCTAGAGCCAGGATCTTAATGCCTGACTCAAAACAGAAGATCCCTATGAAGTAGGGCTCAGTGTCATCCTAAAGGAGAGCGAGAGAGGGGGGGGGGTAATAGAAGAGGGCTCAGTGCAAAGATTTTACAGGGTTCAACTTAAAGGGACAATCTGCAGTTTAAACCATGTTTTTTTTACATTACATTGTTTACAAACAAAGGAGTAAAAAAAACGTTTGTATTATTGTTTTTGGTTCCGATGGGGTATGAAAATAAGTTATATTCTTCAAGAATCAATGGGTATAAAGTCAACAACATGGATGTACAAACCGCAGATTGCCCCTTTAAAAACACAATATATGACATAATCCAAGATGTCAGACAGTGTGAAGTAAGGCTCTATGGTGCTGAGAGGACAGATAGATGTTAGACAGTGTGAAGTAAGGCTCTATGGTGCTGAGAGGACAGATAGATGTCAGACAGTGTGAAGTAAGGCTCTATGGTGCTGAGAGGACAGATAGATGTTAGACAGTGTGAAGTAAGGCTCTATGGTGCTGAGAGGACAGATAGATGTTAGACAGTGTGAAGTAAGGCTCTATGGTGCTGAGAGGACAGATAGATGTCAGACAGTGTGAAGTAAGGCTCTATGGTGCTGAGAGGACAGATAGATGTTAGACAGTGTGAAGTAAGGCTCTATGGTGCTGAGAGGACAGATAGATGTCAGACAGTGTGAAGTAAGGCTCTATGGTGCTGAGAGGACAGATAGATGTTAGACAGTGTGAAGTAAGGCTCTATGGTGCTGAGAGGACAGATAGATGTTAGACAGTGTGAAGTAAGGCTCTATGGTGCTGAGAGGACAGATAGATGTCAGACAGTGTGAAGTAAGGCTCTATGGTGCTGAGAGGACAGATAGATGTTAGACAGTGTGAAGTAAGGCTCTATGGTGCTGAGAGGACAGATAGATGTCAGACAGTGTGAAGTAAGGCTCTATGGTTTTGAGAGGACAGATCGATGTTAGACAGTGTGAAGTAAGGCTCTATGGTGCTGAGAGGACAGATATATGTTAGACAGTGTGAAGTAAGGCTCTATGGTGCTGAGAGGACAGATAGATGTTAGACAGTGTGAAGTAAGGCTCTATGGTGCTGAGAGGACAGATAGATGTTAGACAGTGTGAAGTAAGGCTCTATGGTGCTGAGAGGACAGATAGATGTCAGACAGTGTGAAGTAAGGCTCTATGGTGCTGAGAGGACAGATAGATGTTAGACAGTGTGAAGTAAGGCTCTATGGTGCTGAGAGGACAGATAGATGTTAGACAGTGTGAAGTAAGGCTCTATGGTGCTGAGAGGACAGATAGATGTCAGACAGTGTGAAGTAAGGCTCTATGGTGCTGAGAGGACAGATAGATGTTAGACAGTGTGAAGTAAGGCTCTATGGTGCTGAGAGGACAGATAGATGTCAGACAGTGTGAAGTAAGGCTCTATGGTGCTGAGAGGACAGATAGATGTTAGACAGTGTGAAGTAAGGCTCTATGGTGCTGAGAGGACAGATAGATGTTAGACAGTGTGAAGTAAGGCTCTATGGTGCTGAGAGGACAGATAGATGTCAGACAGTGTGAAGTAAGGCTCTATGGTGCTGAGAGGACAGATAGATGTTAGACAGTGTGAAGTAAGGCTCTATGGTGCTGAGAGGACAGATAGATGTCAGACAGTGTGAAGTAAGGCTCTATGGTTCTGAGAGGACAGATCGATGTTAGACAGTGTGAAGTAAGGCTCTATGGTGCTGAGAGGACAGATATATGTTAGACAGTGTGAAGTAAGGCTCTATGGTGCTGAGAGGACAGATAGATGTTAGACAGTGTGAAGTAAGGCTCTATGGTGCTGAGAGGACAGATAGATGTTAGACAGTGTGAAGTAAGGCTCTATGGTGCTGAGAGGACAGATAGATATTAGACAGTGTGAAGTAAGGCTCTATGGTGCTGAGAGGACAGATAGATGTTAGACAGTGTGAAGTAAGGCTCTATGGTGCTGAGAGGACAGATAGATGTTAGACAGTGTGAAGTAAGGCTCTATGGTGCTGAGAGGACAGATAGATGTCAGACAGTGTGAAGTAAGGCTCTATGGTGCTGAGAGGACAGATAGATGTTAGACAGTGTGAAGTAAGGCTCTATGGTGCTGAGAGGACAGATAGATGTTAGACAGTGTGAAGTAAGGCTCTATGGTGCTGAGAGGACAGATAGATGTCAGACAGTGTGAAGTAAGGCTCTATGGTGCTGAGAGGACAGATAGATGTTAGACAGTGTGAAGTAAGGCTCTATGGTGCTGAGAGGACAGATAGATGTTAGACAGTGTGAAGTAAGGCTCTATGGTGCTGAGAGGACAGATAGATGTTAGACAGTGTGAAGTAAGGCTCTATGGTGCTGAGAGGACAGATAGATGTCAGACAGTGTGAAGTAAGGCTCTATGGTGCTGAGAGGACAGATAGATGTCAGACAGTGTGAAGTAAGGCTCTATGGTGCTGAGAGGACAGATAGATGTCAGACAGTGTGAAGTAAGGCTCTATGGTGCTGAGAGGACAGATAGATGTTAGACAGTGTGAAGTAAGGCTCTATGGTGCTGAGAGGACAGATAGATGTTAGACAGTGTGAAGTAAGGCTCTATGGTGCTGAGAGGACAGATAGATGTTAGACAGTGTGAAGTAAGGCTCTATGGTGCTGAGAGGACAGATAGATGTCAGACAGTGTGAAGTAAGGCTCTATGGTGCTGAGAGGACAGATAGATGTCAGACAGTGTGAAGTAAGGCTCTATGGTGCTGAGAGGACAGATAGATGTTAGACAGTGTGAAGTAAGGCTCTATGGTGCTGAGAGAACAGATAGATGTTAGACAGTGTGAAGTAAGGCTCTATGGTGCTGAGAGGACAGATAGATGTCAGACAGTGTGAAGTAAGGCTCTATGGTGCTGAGAGGACAGATAGATGTTAGACAGTGTGAAGTAAGGCTCTATGGTGCTGAGAGGACAGATAGATGTCAGACAGTGTGAAGTAAGGCTCTATGGTGCCGAGAGGACAGATAGATGTTAGACAGTGTGAAGTAAGGCTCTATGGTGCTGAGAGGACAGATAGATGTTAGACAGTGTGAAGTAAGGCTCTATGGTGCTGAGAGGACAGATAGATGTCAGACAGTGTGAAGTAAGGCTCTATGGTGCTGAGAGGACAGATAGATGTTAGACAGTGTGAAGTAAGGCTCTATGGTGCTGAGAGGACAGATAGATGTCAGACAGTGTGAAGTAAGGCTCTGTGGTGCTGAGAGGACAGATAGATGTTAGACAGTGTGAAGTAAGGCTCTATGGTGCTGAGAGGACAGATAGATGTTAGACAGTGTGAAGTAAGGCTCTATGGTGCTGAGAGGACAGATAGATGTTAGACAGTGTGAAGTAAGGCTCTATGGTGCCGAGAGGACAGAGCGATGAAAGGGACAGGAAAGGTGAAGGGAACTGATCTGAATTGTATAGTATTTATCCACGGGGGAAGGTTCACAAACTGCATTATACAACATAACATTAATGTATACTCTAAGAAACGTCCTCATTGACCCATGCATATACACCTGTATAGTACAGCATGTATGCTTACAGTATGTGTGTGAGATTGGTATATCTACGTGTGTGCACACATTCATATCTGTGTCTGTGTGAGTGTCTGTGTGCATTCATATCTGTGTCTGTGTGAGTGTGAGTGTGCATTCATATCTGTGTCTGTGTGAGTGTTTGTGTGCATTCATATGTGTGTCTGTGTGAGTGTTGTGTGCATTCATATGTGTGTCTGTGTGAGTGTGAGTGTGCATTCATATGTGTGTCTGTGTGAGTGTGAGTGTGCATTCATATGTGTGTCTGTGTGAGTGTTTGTGTGCATTCATATGCGTGTCTGTGTGAGTGTTGTGTGCATTCATATGTGTGTCTGTGTGAGTGTTTGTGTGCATTCATATGTGTGTCTGTGTGAGTGTGAGTGTGCATTCATATGTGTGTCTGTGTGAGTGTTTGTGTGCATTCATATGCGTGTCTGTGTGAGTGTTGTGTGCATTCATATGTGTGTCTGTGTGAGTGTTTGTGTGCATTCATATGTGTGTCTGTGTGAGTGTGAGTGTGCATTCATATGTGTGTCTGTGTGAGTGTTTGTGTGCATTCATATGTGTGTCTGTGTGAGTGTTTGTGTGCATTCATATGTGTGTCTGTGTGAGTGTTGTGTGCATTCATATGTGTGTCTGTGTGAGTGTGAGTGTGCATTCATATGTGTGTCTGTGTGAGTGTGAGTGTGCATTCATATGTGTGTCTGTGTGAGTGTTTGTGTGCATTCATATGCGTGTCTGTGTGAGTGTTGTGTGCATTCATATGTGTGTCTGTGTGAGTGTTTGTGTGCATTCATATGTGTGTCTGTGTGAGTGTGAGTGTGCATTCATATGTGTGTCTGTGTGAGTGTTTGTGTGCATTCATATGTGTGTCTGTGTGAGTGTGAGTGTGCATTCATATGTGTGTCTGTGTGAGTGTTTGTGTGCATTCATATGCGTGTCTGTGTGAGTGTTGTGTGCATTCATATGTGTGTCTGTGTGAGTGTTTGTGTGCATTCATATGTGTGTCTGTGTGAGTGTGAGTGTGCATTCATATGCGTGTCTGTGTGAGTGTTTGTGTGCATTCATGCATGTGTGTGCGTGCACAAATTTGTATGTGTGTGTGTGTATGCATTCGTACGTGGGGGTGTGTGACAAATTCACGTTTGTGTGTGTGTCTGCACATGTGTGTGTGTCCAGTGTGTGTGTGACGTACCAGGCGTTCAGACAGAGGAGTCTTGTCTCCATCAGGCAGATGTTGCTCCAGAGCCAGGACGATACAGTTGGCACAGATGGTGGCCAGGATCAACCACTCAAACGGAGTGAGAGAGCACAGTCAAGGAAGAAAACAGGGAAGAGAGGAGAGGACAGACAGAGAGGACAGGAAGAAACCAGGGAGGAGAGGACAGATAGAGAGGACAGGAAGAGATCCGGGAGGAGAGGACAGATAGAGAGGACAGGAAGAGATCCGGGAGGAGAGGACAGATAGAGAGGACAGGAAGAAACCAGGGAGGAGAGGACAGACAGAGAGGACAGGAAGAAACCAGGGAGGAGAGGACAGACACAGAGAACAGGAAGAGATCCGGGAGGAGAGGACAGACAGACAGAGAGGACAGGAAGAGATCCGGGAGGAGAGGACAGACAGAGAGGACAGGAAGAGATCCGGGAGGAGAGGACAGATAGAGAGGACAGGAAGAGATCCGGGAGGAGAGAACAGACAGAGAGGACAGGAAGAGATCAGGGAGGAGAGAACAGATAGAGAGGACAGGAAGAAACCAGGGAGGAGAGGAGAAGAGGACAGACAGAGAGGACAGGAAAAGGACAAGGCGCCAGCAATCTTATACTTAACTAACTCAGTTATTCCCGAATTCCCGAATGTTATAACATTTATAACACAATATATGACATAATCCAAGATGTTAGACAGTGTGAAGTAAGGCTCTATGGTGCTGAGAGGACAGATAGATGTTAGACAGTGTGAAGTAAGGCTCTATGGTGCTGAGAGGACAGATAGATGTTAGACAGTGTGAAGTAAGGCTCTATGGTGCTGAGAGGACAGATAGATGTTAGACAGTGTGAAGTAAGGCTCTATGGTGCTGAGAGGACAGATAGATGTCAGACAGTGTGAAGTAAGGCTCTATGGTGCTGAGAGGACAGATAGATGTCAGACAGTGTGAAGTAAGGCTCTATGGTGCTGAGAGGACAGATAGATGTTAGACAGTGTGAAGTAAGGCTCTATGGTGCTGAGAGGACAGATAGATGTCAGACAGTGTGAAGTAAGGCTCTATGGTGCTGAGAGGACAGATAGATGTCAGACAGTGTGAAGTGAGGCTCTATGGTGCTGAGAGGACAGATAGATGTTAGACAGTGTGAAGTAAGGCTCTATGGTGCTGAGAGGACAGATAGATGTTAGACAGTGTGAAGTAAGGCTCTATGGTGCTGAGAGGACAGATAGATGTTAGACAGTGTGAAGTAAGGCTCTATGGTGCTGAGAGGACAGATAGATGTTAGACAGTGTGAAGTAAGGCTCTATGGTGCTGAGAGGACAGATAGATGTTAGACAGTGTGAAGTAAGGCTCTATGGTGCTGAGAGGACAGATAGATGTCAGACAGTGTGAAGTAAGGCTCTATGGTGCTGAGGACAGATAGATGTTAGACAGTGTGAAGTAAGGCTCTATGGTGCTGAGAGGACAGATAGATATTAGACAGTGTGAAGTAAGGCTCTATGGTGCTGAGAGGACAGATAGATGTCAGACAGTGTGAAGTAAGGCTCTATGGTGCTGAGAGGACAGATAGATGTTAGACAGTGTGAAGTAAGGCTCTATGGTGCTGAGAGGACAGATAGATGTTAGACAGTGTGAAGTAAGGCTCTATGGTGCTGAGAGGACAGATAGATGTTAGACAGTGTGAAGTAAGGCTCTATGGTGCTGAGAGGACAGATAGATGTCAGACAGTGTGAAGTAAGGCTCTATGGTGCTGAGAGGACAGATAGATGTTAGACAGTGTGAAGTAAGGCTCTATGGTGCTGAGAGGACAGATAGATGTCAGACAGTGTGAAGTAAGGCTCTATGGTGCTGAGAGGACAGATAGATGTTAGACAGTGTGAAGTAAGGCTCTATGGTGCTGAGAGGACAGATAGATGTTAGACAGTGTGAAGTAAGGCTCTATGGTGCTGAGAGGACAGATAGATGTTTGACAGTGTGAAGTAAGGCTCTATGGTGCTGAGAGGACAGATAGATGTTAGACAGTGTGAAGTAAGGCTCTATGGTGCTGAGAGGACAGATAGATGTTAGACAGTGTGAAGTAAGGCTCTATGGTGCTGAGAGGACAGATAGATGTCAGACAGTGTGAAGTAAGGCTCTATGGTGCTGAGAGGACAGATAGATGTTAGACAGTGTGAAGTAAGGCTCTATGGTGCTGAGAGGACAGATAGATGTCAGACAGTGTGAAGTAAGGCTCTATGGTGCTGAGAGGACAGATAGATGTTAGACAGTGTGAAGTAAGGCTCTATGGTGCTGAGAGGACAGATAGATGTTAGACAGTGTGAAGTAAGGCTCTATGGTGCTGAGAGGACAGATAGATGTTTGACAGTGTGAAGTAAGGCTCTATGGTGCTGAGAGGACAGATAGATGTTAGACAGTGTGAAGTAAGGCTCTATGGTGCTGAGAGGACAGATAGATGTTAGACAGTGTGAAGTAAGGCTCTATGGTGCTGAGAGGACAGATAGATGTTAGACAGTGTGAAGTAAGGCTCTATGGTGCTGAGAGGACAGATAGATGTTAGACAGTGTGAAGTAAGGCTCTATGGTGCTGAGAGGACAGATAGATGTCAGACAGTGTGAAGTAAGGCTCTATGGTGCTGAGAGGACAGATAGATGTTAGACAGTGTGAAGTAAGGCTCTATGGTGCTGAGAGGACATATAGATGTTAGACAGTGTGAAGTAAGGCTCTATGGTGCTGAGAGGACAGATAGATGTTAGACAGTGTGAAGTAAGGCTCTATGGTGCTGAGAGGACAGATAGATGTTAGACAGTGTGAAGTAAGGCTCTATGGTGCTGAGAGGACAGATAGATGTTAGACAGTGTGAAGTAAGGCTCTATGGTGCTGAGAGGACAGATAGATGTTAGACAGTGTGAAGTAAGGCTCTATGGTGCTGAGAGGACAGATAGATGTTAGACAGTGTGAAGTAAGGCTCTATGGTGCTGAGAGGACAGATAGATGTTAGACAGTGTGAAGTAAGGCTCTATGGTGCTGAGAGGACAGATAGATGTTAGACAGTGTGAAGTAAGGCTCTATGGTGCTGAGAGGACAGATAGATGTCAGACAGTGTGAAGTAAGGCTCTATGGTGCTGAGGACAGATAGATGTTAGACAGTGTGAAGTAAGGCTCTATGGTGCTGAGAGGACAGATAGATATTAGACAGTGTGAAGTAAGGCTCTATGGTGCTGAGAGGACAGATAGATGTCAGACAGTGTGAAGTAAGGCTCTATGGTGCTGAGAGGACAGATAGATGTTAGACAGTGTGAAGTAAGGCTCTATGGTGCTGAGAGGACAGATAGATGTTTGACAGTGTGAAGTAAGGCTCTATGGTGCTGAGAGGACAGATAGATGTTAGACAGTGTGAAGTAAGGCTCTATGGTGCTGAGAGGACAGATAGATGTTAGACAGTGTGAAGTAAGGCTCTATGGTGCTGAGAGGACAGATAGATGTTAGACAGTGTGAAGTAAGGCTCTATGGTGCTGAGAGGACAGATAGATGTCAGACAGTGTGAAGTAAGGCTCTATGGTGCTGAGAGGACAGATAGATGTTAGACAGTGTGAAGTAAGGCTCTATGGTGCTGAGAGGACAGATAGATGTCAGACAGTGTGAAGTAAGGCTCTATGGTGCTGAGAGGACAGATAGATGTTAGACAGTGTGAAGTAAGGCTCTATGGTGCTGAGAGGACAGATAGATGTTAGACAGTGTGAAGTAAGGCTCTATGGTGCTGAGAGGACAGATAGATGTTTGACAGTGTGAAGTAAGGCTCTATGGTGCTGAGAGGACAGATAGATGTTAGACAGTGTGAAGTAAGGCTCTATGGTGCTGAGAGGACAGATAGATGTTAGACAGTGTGAAGTAAGGCTCTATGGTGCTGAGAGGACAGATAGATGTCAGACAGTGTGAAGTAAGGCTCTATGGTGCTGAGAGGACAGATAGATGTTAGACAGTGTGAAGTAAGGCTCTATGGTGCTGAGAGGACAGATAGATGTCAGACAGTGTGAAGTAAGGCTCTATGGTGCTGAGAGGACAGATAGATGTTAGACAGTGTGAAGTAAGGCTCTATGGTGCTGAGAGGACAGATAGATGTTTGACAGTGTGAAGTAAGGCTCTATGGTGCTGAGAGGACAGATAGATGTTAGACAGTGTGAAGTAAGGCTCTATGGTGCTGAGAGGACAGATAGATGTTAGACAGTGTGAAGTAAGGCTCTATGGTGCTGAGAGGACAGATAGATGTTAGACAGTGTGAAGTAAGGCTCTATGGTGCTGAGAGGACAGATAGATGTTAGACAGTGTGAAGTAAGGCTCTATGGTGCTGAGAGGACAGATAGATGTCAGACAGTGTGAAGTAAGGCTCTATGGTGCTGAGAGGACAGATAGATGTTAGACAGTGTGAAGTAAGGCTCTATGGTGCTGAGAGGACAGATAGATGTCAGACAGTGTGAAGTAAGGCTCTATGGTGCTGAGAGGACAGATAGATGTCAGACAGTGTGAAGTAAGGCTCTATGGTGCTGAGAGGACAGATAGATGTTAGACAGTGTGAAGTAAGGCTCTATGGTGCTGAGAGGACAGATAGATGTTAGACAGTGTGAAGTAAGGCTCTATGGTGCTGAGAGGACAGATAGATGTTAGACAGTGTGAAGTAAGGCTCTATGGTGCTGAGAGGACAGATAGATGTTAGACAGTGTGAAGTAAGGCTCTATGGTGCTGAGAGGACAGATAGATGTTAGACAGTGTGAAGTAAGGCTCTATGGTGCTGAGAGGACAGATAGATGTTAGACAGTGTGAAGTAAGGCTCTATGGTGCTGAGAGGACAGATAGATGTTAGACAGTGTGAAGTAAGGCTCTATGGTGCTGAGAGGACAGATAGATGTTAGACAGTGTGAAGTAAGGCTCTTTGGTGCTGAGAGGACAGATAGATGTTTGACAGTGTGAAGTAAGGCTCTATGGTGCTGAGAGGACAGATAGATGTTAGACAGTGTGAAGTAAGGCTCTATGGTGCTGAGAGGACAGATAGATGTTAGACAGTGTGAAGTAAGGCTCTATGGTGCTGAGAGGACAGATAGATGTCAGACAGTGTGAAGTAAGGCTCTATGGTGCTGAGAGGACAGATAGATGTCAGACAGTGTGAAGTAAGGCTCTATGGTGCTGAGAGGACAGATAGATGTTAGACAGTGTGAAGTAAGGCTCTATGGTGCTGAGAGGACAGATAGATGTCAGACAGTGTGAAGTAAGGCTCTATGGTGCTGAGAGGACAGATAGATGTTAGACAGTGTGAAGTAAGGCTCTATGGTGCTGAGAGGACAGATAGATGTTAGACAGTGTGAAGTAAGGCTCTATGGTGCTGAGAGGACAGATAGATGTTTGACAGTGTGAAGTAAGGCTCTATGGTGCTGAGAGGACAGATAGATGTTAGACAGTGTGAAGTAAGGCTCTATGGTGCTGAGAGGACAGATAGATGTTAGACAGTGTGAAGTAAGGCTCTATGGTGCTGAGAGGACAGATAGATGTTAGACAGTGTGAAGTAAGGCTCTATGGTGCTGAGAGGACAGATAGATGTCAGACAGTGTGAAGTAAGGCTCTATGGTGCTGAGAGGACAGATAGATGTCAGACAGTGTGAAGTAAGGCTCTATGGTGCTGAGAGGACAGATAGATGTTAGACAGTGTGAAGTAAGGCTCTATGGTGCTGAGAGGACAGATAGATGTTAGACAGTGTGAAGTAAGGCTCTATGGTGCTGAGAGGACAGATAGATGTTAGACAGTGTGAAGTAAGGCTCTATGGTGCTGAGAGGACAGATAGATGTTAGACAGTGTGAAGTAAGGCTCTATGGTGCTGAGAGGACAGATAGATGTTAGACAGTGTGAAGTAAGGCTCTATGGTGCTGAGAGGACAGATAGATGTTAGACAGTGTGAAGTAAGGCTCTTTGGTGCTGAGAGGACAGATAGATGTTTGACAGTGTGAAGTAAGGCTCTATGGTGCTGAGAGGACAGATAGATGTTAGACAGTGTGAAGTAAGGCTCTATGGTGCTGAGAGGACAGATAGATGTCAGACAGTGTGAAGTAAGGCTCTATGGTGCTGAGAGGACAGATAGATGTTAGACAGTGTGAAGTAAGGCTCTATGGTGCTGAGAGGACAGATAGATGTCAGACAGTGTGAAGTAAGGCTCTATGGTGCTGAGAGGACAGATAGATGTTAGACAGTGTGAAGTAAGGCTCTATGGTGCTGAGAGGACAGATAGATGTTAGACAGTGTGAAGTAAGGCTCTATGGTGCTGAGAGGACAGATAGATGTTAGACAGTGTGAAGTAAGGCTCTATGGTGCTGAGAGGACAGATAGATGTTAGACAGTGTGAAGTAAGGCTCTATGGTGCTGAGAGGACAGATAGATGTTAGACAGTGTGAAGTAAGGCTCTATGGTGCTGAGAGGACAGATAGATGTTAGACAGTGTGAAGTAAGGCTCTATGGTGCTGAGAGGACAGATAGATGTTAGACAGTGTGAAGTAAGGCTCTATGGTGCTGAGAGGACAGATAGATGTCAGACAGTGTGAAGTAAGGCTCTATGGTGCTGAGAGGACAGATAGATGTTAGACAGTGTGAAGTAAGGCTCTATGGTGCTGAGAGGACAGATAGATGTTAGACAGTGTGAAGTAAGGCTCTATGGTGCTGAGAGGACAGATAGATGTCAGACAGTGTGAAGTAAGGCTCTATGGTGCTGAGAGGACAGATAGATGTTAGACAGTGTGAAGTAAGGCTCTATGGTGCTGAGAGGACAGATAGATGTCAGACAGTGTGAAGTAAGGCTCTATGGTGCTGAGAGGACAGATAGATGTTAGACAGTGTGAAGTAAGGCTCTATGGTGCTGAGAGGACAGATAGATGTTAGACAGTGTGAAGTAAGGCTCTATGGTGCTGAGAGGACAGATAGATGTTAGACAGTGTGAAGTAAGGCTCTATGGTGCTGAGAGGACAGATAGATGTTAGACAGTGTGAAGTAAGGCTCTATGGTGCTGAGAGGACAGATAGATGTCAGACAGTGTGAAGTAAGGCTCTATGGTGCTGAGAGGACAGATAGATGTTAGACAGTGTGAAGTAAGGCTCTATGGTGCTGAGAGGACAGATAGATGTCAGACAGTGTGAAGTAAGGCTCTATGGTGCTGAGAGGACAGATAGATGTCAGACAGTGTGAAGTAAGGCTCTATGGTGCTGAGAGGACAGATAGATGTTAGACAGTGTGAAGTAAGGCTCTATGGTGCTGAGAGGACAGATAGATGTCAGACAGTGTGACGTAAGGCTCTATGGTGCTGAGAGGAACATATTTTAAAATCCCAAATATAATAATGAGCCAACAATTAAAACTCCCAGTCAAAAATAACAACGATATACAGTAGCTATTGGCCGATCATAACCACATGATCGAATACATACAGTTGAGAAAAGCTCTTGATGAATTATTGGACATGATGCCATGATTCTACAAACATAGCTGCCACCTTCCTTGCACACAGTATAGTGTTTCCTGGCTGGGCTGAGACCTACAGCAGGTGGAGACCAACACATGCACTGTAAACATTAACATATAGCTTTGCAATAACTGTGTACAAATACACGAAGGTGACACCTGCTATATGGGGATCAGGCCAGAAGAAAACCAGCTGTACAACCACCCTGCATATATATTCTGAACACACACACAGGGTCAGACAGCTGTTCCCTGATGCCTGGTGGGGCCTGTGGTGAGATGTGTGTGTGTGTGTTGATGTGAGTGTAACGTAATGCAGTGCTGCAGGGCCCAGTGTGAGTGAGTCAGTCAGACATGCACCAGGCATGGTTGTATTGGGCTGTCACTACACAGTTACCCTCACACAGCCCCGCTGCATGTTGATACACACTGACAAACACACGCAGATGACGCATACACACACACACACAAGTGTACGTGCGCACATACACAGAAACATATGTAGGTGCACACACAAACACACAGACACAGAATGATGCCACACACACAGAGTGATGACACATGGGCTTATTACTAACCATGTTGTATATTTAAACAGATGAATAACTGCTGCTGGCACACACACACACACACACACACACACACACAGAGTCATTGGTATGGCTAGTGCAGGGATGAGGCCTAAGCAGTGAGTATGATTCAGTGTGACATCAACGTTTGGCTCTACATACAGCAGGACTGAGGGCGATAGAGAGAGAGAGAGAGAGAGAGAGAGAGAGAGAGAGAGAGAAAATGGGAGTAGGGGTTGCTCCCACATGAACTCACGGGTAGTTAATTGTATCTCATGCTGTTTGTATGTCTCTTGCTCTCTCTTTTCCCTCTCTCTTTTCCCTCTCTCTTTTCCCTCCCTCTTTTCACTCTCTCTTTTCCAGGCTGGTCAGAAGACAGATCCACGGATATGGAACGTTTGAGAAGGTCCTGAGGACGTGGATATATATACCTTCACCCTGCTGACTCTCTCTGACACTCACTGGGCTCACTCTATTCTCTACCTGAATGTTCCTGTGTAGGGAACATAGTTACCTGGAAGGTTGGATAGACTGGCATCATCAGGGAGAGAAAGAGAGATATGGAGATATCAACCAACCAATCAATCAAACATACAATGAATAAATCAATAAAATGATGGACACATAGATATTCACAGAAACATGTGTCACTAAGTGCTAGCTGGCTTAGACCCGCAGTGGGAAGCAGTAGCAATGATACACTTCCCTAAAGAAGAAACGTCAAGAGAAACCATAGAGAATAAAACAGGAAAAGGATGGATGTGTGAACATGTGTGTGTACATGTAAGTAGATGTGTGTGTTAGTCCTATATGGCAGAGTGTGTGTGTGTGTGTGTGTATGTGTGTGTGTATGTGTATGTGTATGTGTATGTGTGTGTGTGTGTGTGTGTGTGTGTGTGTGTGTGTGTGTGTGTGTGTGTGTGTGTGTGTGTGTGTGTGTGTGTGTGTGTGTGTGTGTGTGTGTGTGTGTGTGTTTCCTGGTTGTGCATCATGTGTTCTTTGCCTCTGATGAAGATGAATGAGTGGAGCGTGTCTTCTCAGCAGGAATGAATGGACTCACTCCTACCTATATCTTTGATGTGTCTGCACTGCGGTGTGTGTGTGTGTGTGTGTGTGTGTGTGTGTGTGTGTGTGTGTGTGTGTGTGTGTGTGTGTGTTGTCCCCATTGTGAAGTGTGTCAAGTTCCCATTCTGCACATTTTGTGCCAGTGTTGTTTTGCACACACAATCTGCTTATTAATGTGGCCAGTGCTCTGATCCATGCTGCCAAGAACCTTCAATTATGAATCTCTCCTTCCTCCCTCCTCACCGCACTATATATAGCAACATGACAGAGTTAAAAGCAAGGGAAGACAGGGGGAGAGAGAGTGAGAGAGAGAGGATAGAGAGAGAGAAGGAGGGGGCGGATGTTGCCCTCTCTGTCTCTCCAGCCTCTTCTCATTTCCTCTCGTCCTCTCTCCTCTCTCAGTCTCTCTGTCTCTCAGTCTCTCTCTCCACCCTTCTCCCTCACTCCCTTAGCTTTATGGTGTGGAGTGATGTTGTTGATGATTTGTGTGTGCGTATGCTTGTGTGTATGTGTGTGCCCATGTGTGTCCATGAAGATATACTTGTCTCTGTGTGTGTGTGTGTGTGTGTGTGTGTGTGTGTGTGTGTGTGTGTGTGTGTGTGTGTGTGATGGGGACGATGGGAGATGACAGTTGCCCTGCCAGTAGAGGAGAATGACCAAACAGAGGAGAGTCTCTGTCCTCAGACTGGAGTTTCTGTAACGGCGTTCCTCTCTCTCTTCAGGAACGTGACAGTTTCACTGAGATACAGTCAGCAACCAGCATCAATCTCCATAACACACACCCTTTCCTGTCCTGTATTATAGCTTAAATATCTTACATGTAACACCGACTGCTGGACACAAACAGCTACAGCAACACCTCTACAAACCTATCACACATATCTACAGGGGAAGGATGGGAGGGAGGGAGGGAGTCTGGTAGCAGACCATTTGGCTAGCAAGAAACACACACACGCGCACACACACACACATACACACACATACACACAAAAGTGTAGCACACAAGTCTCTCTCTCCCCCTGTCTCCCCACAACCTCCTAAAGTCCTTCTGTCCTCTACTTTTTCTCTTTCCCTTATTCCATTCCTCTTTCTTTCTCCCTCTCCTCAGTAAGAGTATATTTATCACTGATACACTCCTATCTCTACGGCTACTAAGCCTCATCCCCCTCTCCTCTTCCTTTCTATTGCTTTCCCTCTCTTCCTATCTCTATTTGTCTATATCTCTATTGCCTCATCTCTCTCTTTCCTTCTCCTCATCCTCTACCTCTCAAACACTACAGATATTTCTCCTCTCTCTCTCTCTCTCTCTCTCTCTCTCTCTCTCTCTCTCTCTCTCTCTCTCTCTCTCTTCAGATCCACTCCTTTCACCTTCAGCTACTATCTGTGTTTCAGTTCACTACCCGTTTTCACTCTATCCCTCGATTTCTGGTCCTCTACCTTCACCTCCTCTATCGCTCCTTTCTCTACCTTCACCTCCTCTATCGCTCCTTTCTCTACCTTCACCTCCTCTATCGCTCCTTTCTCTACCTTCACCTCTCTATCGCTCCTTTCTCAACCCCTGGCCTCTCTATCTCTCCTTTCTCTACCCCTGGCCTCTCTATCGCTCCTTGCTCTACCTTCACCTCCTCTATCGCTCCTTTCTCTACCCCTGGCCTCTCTATCGCTCCTTTCTCAACCCCTCGGCTCTCTATCTCTCCTTTCTCAACCCCTGGCCTCTCTATCGCTCCTTTCTCTACCCCTGGCCTCTCTATCGCTCCTTTCTCTACCCCTGGCCTCTCTATCGCTCCTTTCTCTACCCATGGCCTCTCTATCGCTCCTTTCTCTACCCCTGGCCTCTCTATCGCTCCTTTCTCTACCCCTGGCCTCTCTATCGCTCCTTTCTCTACCCCTGGCCTCTCTATCTCTCCTTTCGCAACCCCTGGCCTCTCTATCGCTCCTTTCTCTACCCCTGGCCTCTCTATCTCTCCTTTCTCTACCCCTGGCCTCTCTATCGCTCCTTTCTCTACCCCTGGCCTCTCTATCGCTCCTTTCTCAACCCCTCGGCTCTCTATCGCTCCTTTCTCTACCCCTGGCCTCTCTATCTCTCCTTTCTCTACCCCTGGCCTCTCCATCGCTCCTTTCTCTACCCCTGGCCTCTCTATCGCTCCTTTCTCTACCCCTGGCCTCTCTATCTCACCTTTCTCAACCCCTGGCCTCTCTATCGCTCCTTTCTCAACCCCTGGCCTCTCTATCTCTCCTTTCTCTACCCCTAGCCTCTCTATCGCTCCTTTCTCTACCCCTGGCCTCTCTATCGCTCCTTTCTCAACCCCTGGCCTCTCTATCGCTCCTTTCTCAACCCCTGGCCTCTCTATCGCTCCTTTCTCTACCCCTGGCCTCTCTATCGCTCCTTTCTCTACCCCTGGCCTCTCTATCGCTCCTTTCTCTACCCCTGGCCTCTCTATCGCTCCTTTCGCTACCCCTGGCCTCTCTATCGCTCCTTTCTCAACCCCTGGCCTCTCTATCGCTCCTTTCTCTACCCCTGGCCTCTCTATCGCTCCTTTCTCTACCCCTGGCCTCTCTATCGCTCCTTTCTCTACCCCTGGCCTCTCTATCGCTCCTTTCTCTACCCCTGGCCTCTCTATCGCTCCTTTCTCTACCCCTGGCCTCTCTATCGCTCCTTTCTCTACCCCTGGCCTCTCTATCGCTCCTTTCTCTACCCCTGGCCTCTCTATCGCTCCTTTCTCAACCCCTGGCCCCTCTATCGCTCCTTTCTCTACCCCTGGCCTCTCTATCTCTCCTTTCTCTACCCCTGGCCTCTCTATCGCTCCTTTCTCTACCATCACCTACTCTATCGCTCCTTTCTCTACCCCTGGCCTCTCTATCGCTCCTTTCTCTACCCCTGGCCTCTCTATCTCACCTTTCTCTACCCCTGGCCTCTCTATCGCTCCTTTCTCTACCATCACCTACTCTATCGCTCCTTTCTCTACCCCTGGCCTCTCTACCGCTCCTTTCTCTACCCCTGGCCTCTCTATCGCTCCTTTCTCTACCTTCACCTCCTCTATCGCTCCTTTCTCTACCCCTGGCCTCTCTATCGCTCCTTTCTCAACCCCTCGGCTCTCTATCTCTCCTTTCTCAACCCCTGGCCTCTCTATCGCTCCTTTCTCTACCCCTGGCCTCTCTATCGCTCCTTTCTCTACCCCTGGCCTCTCTATCGCTCCTTTCTCAACCCCTGGCCTCTCTATCGCTCCTTTCTCTAGCCCTGGCCTCTCTATCTCTCCTTTCTCTACCCCTGGCCTCTCTATCGCTCCTTTCTCTACCCCTGGCCTCTCTATCGCTCCTTTCTCAACCCCTGGCCTCTCTATCGCTCCTTTCTCAACCCCTGGCCTCTCTATCGCTCCTTTCTCTACCCCTGGCCTCTCTATCGCTCCTTTCTCTACCCCTGGCCTCTCTATCGCTCCTTTCTCTACCCCTGGCCTCTCTATCGCTCCTTTCTCAACCCCTGGCCTCTCTATCGCTCCTTTCTCTACCCCTGGCCTCTCTATCGCTCCTTTCTCTACCCCTGGCCTCTGTATCGCTCCTTTCTCTACCCCTGGCCTCTCTATCGCTCCTTTCTCTACCCCTGGCCTCTCTATCGCTCCTTTCTCTACCCCTGGCCTCTCTATCGCTCCTTTCTCTACCCCTGGCCTCTCTATCGCTTCTTTCTCTACCCCTGGCCTCTCTATCGCTCCTTTCTCTACCCCTGGCCTCTCTATCGCTCCTTTCTCTACCCCTGGCCTCACTATCGCTCCTTTCTCAACCCCTGGCCTCTCTATCGCTCCTTTCTCTACCCCTCGGCTCTCTATCTCTCCTTTCTCTACCCCTCGGCTCTCTATCTCTCCTTTCTCTACCCCTGGCCTCTCTATCGCTCCTTTCTCTACCCCTGGCCTCTCTATCGCTCCTTTCTCTACCCCTGGCCTCTCTATTGCTCCTTTCTCTACCCCTGGCCTCTCTATCGCTCCTTTCTCTACCCCTGGCCTCTCTATCGCTCCTTTCTCAACCCCTGGCCTCTCTATCGCTCCTTTCTCTACCCCTCGGCTCTCTATCTCTCCTTTCTCAACCCCTGGCCTCTCTATCGCTCCTTTCCCTACCCCTGGCCTCTCCATCGCTCCTTTCTCAACCCCTGGCCTCTCTATCGCTCCTTTCTCTACCCCTGGCCTCTCTATTTCTTCTTTCTCTACCCCTGGCCTCTCTATTTCTTCTTTCTCTACCTCTCCTCTCTCAATCTCTCCTTTCTCTACCCTTCGTCTCTCTATCTCTCCTTTCTCTACCCCTCGTCTCATGTGTCCATTCATCCCAGTCAGAGATGCAGCGTCAGCAAACCCACAGACACAGAGAGGGGAATGAGAAAAAGCGAGTAAGAGAGAGAGATAAAGAGAGAGAATAGGAGAAGAAGAGAAAATGGGAGAGAGATAGAGAGAGAATAGGAGAAGAAGAGAAAATGGGAGAGAGAGAGGGAGAGGGAGAGAGAGGGAGAGAGAGAGAGAGAGAGAGAGAGAGAGAGAGAGAGAGAGAGAGAGAGAGAGAGAGAGAGAGAGAGGGAAAGAGAGGAGAGAGAGAGAGAGAGAGAGAGAGAGAGAGAGAGAGGGAGAGGGAAAGAGAGAGGGAGAGAGAGAGAGAGAGAGAGAGAGAGAGAGAGAGAGAGAGAGAGAGAGAGAGAGAGAGAGAGAGAGAGAGAGAGAGAGAGAGAGAGAGAGAGAGAGAGAGAGAGAGAGAGAGAGAGAGAGAGAGAGAGAGAGAGAGAGAGAGAGAGAGAGAGAGAGTTGGCTGTCCTAAGGGTGCAAATACGACTGAAAAGAGGTAGAACGAAAAACAGAGGATCATGTCCTGAAAACCAGAGAAGGAAATTAGTGAAAAATAGAAGTGAGCTGCAAGAAGCAGCAGAGGCAGCAGAGAAACAAGAGAAGAGAGGGATGAAAAGAGGGGTGTGAAAGGATTGCTTCTCCTCCTCAGCAGTGAGTGGGCTCGGGGAAAGTAGGTTACCAGCAGCAGAACACACACACACATTCACGTTCACGTGTCTCACACACACAGTACACATGCTGATCATACAGACTGGGCACACTCTCAAGCTCATTAAATGTCATCCGAGTGGCAATGAGAAATAGCAGCACATCAGACCACCCTGACATCTCTCCCTCCACACACAGACACCATCTTGTCTCAGTAGATGATGATGATGTTGTTCCATTCAGATAGGATGGGGGAGGGGGATGCTAACGCTGCTGCTGGCGCTAGTGCCACTTCATGTGACCAATGTGACACACACACACACACACACACACACACACACACTACAGCCAGTACAAATGCAATTGCATGTACAAACACACACATATGCCAGTACACACACTACAGCCAATACTACCATCTGCGCAATTTCCTACCCAAACACACACAAAAACTATCTACACACATATTTGCCAATACCCCAACCCCAACGCACACACGCACGCACACAAACACACACACACACACACACACACACACACACACACACACACACACACACAGTATACCAAATGCCCCTCTTCCATCTTCCCCCACATAAACATAGCCAATAGCCATACCCAAGCTGCTCCTCTATTAACAGAACAAACCAAGCCTGCAGGTCATGTATACCATTCAGCATCAAACACATGAACAACCAACACAAAGCTGAATGTATCCCTGGCCCAAATAACTATTTTTCATGTCTCTCCATACATGTATGTTCCTGTGAGTTCATGTGGGATGAATGTTTGTGCTCTGCATATGTGTTGTGTTTGTGCATGCATGCGTGCATATGTGCATTTGTGTGAGTGCACACGTGTGTGGATGTGCATGTGCATGTGTATGAGTGTGTGTGTACTTCATTGTGCATGTGTGTGTGTCTGTGTGTGTGTGCTGACCCTCTGCTACAGCCTCCTCCATCTTCTCCCCTGTCACTAGCTACACTAAGAGACAAACAGAGCCTGGGGTCATAACTTAACTGATATAGCCTCCCCCTTTTCCCTGTCACATCCCTCTTCCCCTCTCTCCTCCCTCCGTCTCTCTCTCCATCCTCTGTTATATAATACGCATGGTATGGCTGGGAATCGATAGTCTAAAATGACCTCCTTTCCTCATCTCCTTTCCTTATACAATGCAACGCTTTGACATTATTTGACAGAACGGCAAAAGGAGAGACTGGGAGGCAAATGGAAGAACAAAAAACGAACGAGTGATTTCACCTGGCTATAAAGAGACTTGGAGAGAAAGCCATTTGGACATCTGAAAGATTTGAAAGACTCATCTAGGGGATTGTCTGGTCAAATAAAGGCATAGTATAGTATGCTGTATGTATGCTGACATTATATACTGCCCCATGCACACCAGCATCAGTACATCAGGTTCTATATGATAGTGGAGAAATAGTATCAGTCTCTAGCTGTAAATTATAATACCTTCTACCTCTAGCCTCAGTTTAGCTGTGCTTAGCCTCTGTGGCTGTACCTGTCCCTCCAGCGCCTGGCCTCACTCTGGCCTAGTCCATATGTCTCATGCCCCTGTGTCACACTTGTCACTGTCACCTTTTGTTATGCTGTGTGTGTGTGTGTGTGTGTGTGTGTGTGTGTGTGTGTGTGTGTGTGTGTGTGTGTGTGTGTGTGTGTGTGTGTGTGTGTGTGTGTGTGTGTGTGTGTGTGTGTGTGTGTGTGTGTACTGCAGGTAGAGGCAGGAGTCTACACAGAGAGCAGGTTGGTCTGGTAGCAGCATGACCATGTGACTAAAGAAGTTGAGCATGAAGAATCCATCCATTAACAATGCTCTCTCTCTTTTTCTCTCTCCATCTATTTCTCTCTCTCTGTCTTTGTCTTGCTGTCTGTCTGTCTCTCGTTATTTCTCTCTCTTGCTCTCCCTCTTTGTCTCTCTCGTTCTCTTTCTCCGCACTCTGCACCCGGCTCCTAAAAATAGCATTGCTCCACGTCACCCCCCCCACGCCCCCCAACCCCCCCGCTACCCACAAACGCACGTACACAGACACACACATACTCAAATACACACACATATACACACACATATACACAAATATATACACACTGAAATACACACATACAGTACCAGCCTGCCATCAAAACGGAATAATTCAGCGGAAAGCTAGAATGCAAGACTGAGACATGGAGAGAGAGAGGAGGGGGTAGTGAAAGTGAAGGGTACAGACAGAGAGAGAGGAGGGGGTAGTGAAAGTGAAGGGTACAGACAGAGAGAGAGGAGGGGTAATGAAAGTGAAGGGTACAGACAGAGAGAGAGGAGGGGTAATGAAAGTGAAGGGTACAGACAGAGAGAGAGGAGGGGTAGTGAAGGTGAAGGGTACAGACAGAGAGAGAGGAGGGGGTAGTGAAAGTGAAGGGTACAGACAGAGAGAGAGGAGGGGGTAGTGAAAGTGAAGGGTACAGACAGAGAGAGAGAGAGGGGGTAGTGAAAGTGAAGGGTACAGACAGAGAGAGAGGAGGGGGTAGTGAAAGTGAAGGGTACAGACAGAGAGAGAGGAGGGGGTAGTGAAAGTGAAGGGTACAGACAGAGAGAGAGAGGAGGGGGTAATGAAAGTGAAGGGTACAGACAGAGAGAGAGGAGGGGTAATGAAAGTGAAGGGTACAGACAGAGAGAGAGGAGGGGTAATGAAAGTGAAGGGTACAGACAGAGAGAGAGGAGGGGTAATGAAAGTGAAGGGTACAGACAGAGAGAGAGGAGGGGTAATGAAAGTGAAGGGTACAGACAGAGAGAGAGGAGGGGTAGTGAAAGTGAAGGGTACAGACAGAGAGAGAGGAGGGGTAGTGAAAGTGAAGGGTACAGACAGAGAGAGAGGAGGGGTAGTGAAAGTGAAGGGTACAGACAGAGAGAGAGGAGGGGTAATGAAAGTGAAGGGTACAGACAGAGAGAGAGGAGGGGTAGTGAAAGTGAAGGGTACAGACAGAGAGAGAGGAGGGGGTAGTGAAAGTGAAGGGTACAGACAGAGAGAGAGGAGGGGGTAGTGAAAGTGAAGGGTACAGACAGAGAGAGAGGAGGGGTAGTGAAAGTGAAGGGTACAGACAGAGAGAGAGGAGGGGGTAGTGAAAGTGAAGGGTACAGACAGAGAGAGAGGAGGGGTAGTGAAAGTGAAGGGTACAGACAGAGAGAGAGGAGGGGTAGTGAAAGTGAAGGGTACAGACAGAGAGAGAGGAGGGGGTAGTGAAAGTGAAGGGTACAGACAGAGAGAGAGGAGGGGGTAGTGAAAGTGAAGGGTACAGACAGAGAGAGAGGAGGGGTAGTGAAAGTGAAGGGTACAGACAGAGAGAGAGGAGGGGGTAGTGAAAGTGAAGGGTACAGACAGAGAGAGAGGAGGGGTAGTGAAAGTGAAGGGTACAGACAGAGAGAGAGGAGGGGGTAGTGAAAGTGAAGGGTACAGACAGAGAGAGAGGAGGGGGTAGTGAAAGTGAAGGGTACAGACAGAGAGAGAGGAGGGGTAATGAAAGTGAAGGGTACAGACAGAGAGAGAGGAGGGGTAGTGAAAGTGAAGGGTACAGACAGAGAGAGAGGAGGGGGTAGTGAAAGTGAAGGGTACAGACAGAGAGAGAGGAGGGGGTAGTGAAAGTGAAGGGTACAGACAGAGAGAGAGGAGGGGGTAATGAAAGTGAAGGGTACAGACAGAGAGAGAGGAGGGGTAATGAAAGTGAAGGGTACAGACAGAGAGAGAGGAGGGGTAGTGAAAGTGAAGGGTACAGACAGAGAGAGAGGAGGGGGTAGTGAAAGTGAAGGGTACAGACAGAGAGAGAGGAGGGGGTAGTGAAAGTGAAGGGTACAGACAGAGAGAGAGGAGGGGGTAGTGAAAGTGAAGGGTACAGACAGAGAGAGAGGAGGGGGTAGTGAAAGTGAAGGGTACAGACAGAGAGAGAGGAGGGGGTAGTGAAAGTGAAGGGTACAGACAGAGAGAGAGGAGGGGGTAGTGAAAGTGAAGGGTACAGACAGAGAGAGAGGAGGGGGTAGTGAAAGTGAAGGGTACAGACAGAGAGAGAGGAGGGGTAATGAAAGTGAAGGGTACAGACAGAGAGAGAGGAGGGGTAGTGAAAGTGAAGGGTACAGACAGAGAGAGAGGAGGGGGTAGTGAAAGTGAAGGGTACAGACAGAGAGAGAGGAGGGGGTAGTGAAAGTGAAGGGTACAGACAGAGAGAGAGGAGGGGGTAGTGAAAGTGAAGGGTACAGACAGAGAGAGAGGAGGGGTAGTGAAAGTGAAGGGTACAGACAGAGAGAGAGGAGGGGGTAGTGAAAGTGAAGGGTACAGACAGAGAGAGAGGAGGGGTAGTGAAAGTGAAGGGTACAGACAGAGAGAGAGGAGGGGTAGTGAAAGTGAAGGGTACAGACAGAGAGAGAGGAGGGGGTAGTGAAAGTGAAGGGTACAGACAGAGAGAGAGGAGGGGTAGTGAAAGTGAAGGGTACAGACAGAGAGAGAGGAGGGGGTAGTGAAAGTGAAGGGTACAGACAGAGAGAGAGGAGGGGGTAGTGAAAGTGAAGGGTACAGACAGAGAGAGAGGAGGGGGTAGTGAAAGTGAAGGGTACAGACAGAGAGAGAGGAGGGGGTAGTGAAAGTGAAGGGTACAGACAGAGAGAGAGGAGGGGGTAGTGAAAGTGAAGGGTACAGACAGAGAGAGAGGAGGGGTAGTGAAAGTGAAGGGTACAGACAGAGAGAGAGGAGGGGTAATGAAAGTGAAGGGTACAGACAGAGAGAGAGGAGGGGGTAGTGAAAGTGAAGGGTACAGACAGAGAGAGAGAGGAGGGGTAGTGAAAGTGAAGGGTACAGACAGAGAGAGAGGAGGGGGTAGTGAAAGTGAAGGGTACAGACAGAGAGAGAGGAGGGGTAGTGAAAGTGAAGGGTACAGACAGAGAGAGAGGAGGGGGTAGTGAAAGTGAAGGGTACAGACAGAGAGAGAGGAGGGGTAGTGAAAGTGAAGGGTACAGACAGAGAGAGAGGAGGGGGTAGTGAAAGTGAAGGGTACAGACAGAGAGAGAGGAGGGGGTAGTGAAAGTGAAGGGTACAGACAGAGAGAGAGGAGGGGTAGTGAAAGTGAAGGGTACAGACAGAGAGAGAGGAGGGGTAGTGAAAGTGAAGGGTACAGACAGAGAGAGAGGAGGGGGTAATGAAAGTGAAGGGTACAGACAGAGAGAGAGGAGGGGTAATGAAAGTGAAGGGTACAGACAGAGAGAGAGGAGGGGTAATGAAAGTGAAGGGTACAGACAGAGAGAGAGGAGGGGTAATGAAAGTGAAGGGTACAGACAGAGAGAGAGGAGGGGTAATGAAAGTGAAGGGTACAGACAGAGAGAGAGGAGGGGGTAGTGAAAGTGAAGGGTACAGACAGAGAGAGAGGAGGGGGTAATGAAAGTGAAGGGTACAGACAGAGAGAGAGGAGGGGTAATGAAAGTGAAGGGTACAGACAGAGAGAGAGGAGGGGGTAGTGAAAGTGAAGGGTACAGACAGAGAGAGAGGAGGGGTAGTGAAAGTGAAGGGTACAGACAGAGAGAGAGGAGGGGTAATGAAAGTGAAGGGTACAGACAGAGAGAGAGGAGGGGGTAGTGAAAGTGAAGGGTACAGACAGAGAGAGAGGAGGGGTAGTGAAAGTGAAGGGTACAGACAGAGAGAGAGGAGGGGTAATGAAAGTGAAGGGTACAGACAGAGAGAGAGGAGGGGTAATGAAAGTGAAGGGTACAGACAGAGAGAGAGGAGGGGGTAGTGAAAGTGAAGGGTACAGACAGAGAGAGAGGAGGGGTAGTGAAAGTGAAGGGTACAGACAGAGAGAGAGGAGGGGGTAGTGAAAGTGAAGGGTACAGACAGAGAGAGAGGAGGGGTAGTGAAAGTGAAGGGTACAGACAGAGAGAGAGGAGGGGGTAATGAAAGTGAAGGGTACAGACAGAGAGAGAGGAGGGGTAGTGAAAGTGAAGGGTACAGACAGAGAGAGAGGAGGGGGTAGTGAAAGTGAAGGGTACAGACAGAGAGAGAGGAGGGGTAGTGAAAGTGAAGGGTACAGACAGAGAGAGAGGAGGGGGTAGTGAAAGTGAAGGGTACAGACAGAGAGAGAGGAGGGGGTAGTGAAAGTGAAGGGTACAGACAGAGAGAGAGGAGGGGTAGTGAAAGTGAAGGGTACAGACAGAGAGAGAGGAGGGGTAATGAAAGTGAAGGGTACAGACAGAGAGAGAGGAGGGGGTAGTGAAAGTGAAGGGTACAGACAGAGAGAGAGGAGGGGGTAGTGAAAGTGAAGGGTACAGACAGAGAGAGAGGAGGGGTAGTGAAAGTGAAGGGTACAGACAGAGAGAGAGGAGGGGGTAGTGAAAGTGAAGGGTACAGACAGAGAGAGAGGAGGGGTAGTGAAAGTGAAGGGTACAGACAGAGAGAGAGGAGGGGGTAGTGAAAGTGAAGGGTACAGACAGAGAGAGAGGAGGGGGTAGTGAAAGTGAAGGGTACAGACAGAGAGAGAGGAGGGGGTAGTGAAAGTGAAGGGTACAGACAGAGAGAGAGGAGGGGTAGTGAAAGTGAAGGGTACAGACAGAGAGAGAGGAGGGGTAATGAAAGTGAAGGGTACAGACAGAGAGAGAGGAGGGGGTAGTGAAAGTGAAGGGTACAGACAGAGAGAGAGGAGGGGGTAGTGAAAGTGAAGGGTACAGACAGAGAGAGAGGAGGGGGTAGTGAAAGTGAAGGGTACAGACAGAGAGAGAGGAGGGGTAGTGAAAGTGAAGGGTACAGACAGAGAGAGAGGAGGGGTAATGAAAGTGAAGGGTACAGACAGAGAGAGAGGAGGGGGTAGTGAAAGTGAAGGGTACAGACAGAGAGAGAGGAGGGGTAATGAAAGTGAAGGGTACAGACAGAGAGAGAGGAGGGGTAGTGAAAGTGAAGGGTACAGACAGAGAGAGAGGAGGGGGTAGTGAAAGTGAAGGGTACAGACAGAGAGAGAGGAGGGGGTAATGAAAGTGAAGGGTACAGACAGAGAGAGAGGAGGGGGTAGTGAAAGTGAAGGGTACAGACAGAGAGAGAGGAGGGGGTAGTGAAAGTGAAGGGTACAGACAGAGAGAGAGGAGGGGGTAATGAAAGTGAAGGGTACAGACAGAGAGAGAGGAGGGGTAGTGAAAGTGAAGGGTACAGACAGAGAGAGAGGAGGGGTAGTGAAAGTGAAGGGTACAGACAGAGAGAGAGGAGGGGGTAGTGAAAGTGAAGGGTACAGACAGAGAGAGAGGAGGGGGTAGTGAAAGTGAAGGGTACAGACAGAGAGAGAGGAGGGGGTAGTGAAAGTGAAGGGTACAGACAGAGAGAGAGGAGGGGTAGTGAAAGTGAAGGGTACAGACAGAGAGAGAGGAGGGGTAATGAAAGTGAAGGGTACAGACAGAGAGAGAGGAGGGGGTAATGAAAGTGAAGGGTACAGACAGAGAGAGAGGAGGGGTAGTGAAAGTGAAGGGTACAGACAGAGAGAGAGGAGGGGTAGTGAAAGTGAAGGGTACAGACAGAGAGAGAGGAGGGGGTAGTGAAAGTGAAGGGTACAGACAGAGAGAGAGGAGGGGGTAGTGAAAGTGAAGGGTACAGACAGAGAGAGAGGAGGGGTAGTGAAAGTGAAGGGTACAGACAGAGAGAGAGGAGGGGGTAGTGAAAGTGAAGGGTACAGACAGAGAGAGAGGAGGGGTAGTGAAAGTGAAGGGTACAGACAGAGAGAGAGGAGGGGTAATGAAAGTGAAGGGTACAGACAGAGAGAGAGGAGGGGTAGTGAAAGTGAAGGGTACAGACAGAGAGAGAGGAGGGGGTAGTGAAAGTGAAGGGTACAGACAGAGAGAGAGGAGGGGGTAATGAAAGTGAAGGGTACAGACAGAGAGAGAGGAGGGGGTAGTGAAAGTGAAGGGTACAGACAGAGAGAGAGGAGGGGGTAATGAAAGTGAAGGGTACAGACAGAGAGAGAGGAGGGGTAGTGAAAGTGAAGGGTACAGACAGAGAGAGAGGAGGGGTAGTGAAAGTGAAGGGTACAGACAGAGAGAGAGGAGGGGGTAGTGAAAGTGAAGGGTACAGACAGAGAGAGAGAGGAGGGGGTAATGAAAGTGAAGGGTACAGACAGAGAGAGAGGAGGGGTAGTGAAAGTGAAGGGTACAGACAGAGAGAGAGGAGGGGGTAGTGAAAGTGAAGGGTACAGACAGAGAGAGAGGAGGGGTAATGAAAGTGAAGGGTACAGACAGAGAGAGAGGAGGGGTAATGAAAGTGAAGGGTACAGACAGAGAGAGAGGAGGGGTAATGAAAGTGAAGGGTACAGACAGAGAGAGAGGAGGGGGTAATGAAAGTGAAGGGTACAGACAGAGAGAGAGGAGGGGGTAGTGAAAGTGAAGGGTACAGACAGAGAGAGAGGAGGGGGTAATGAAAGTGAAGGGTACAGACAGAGAGAGAGGAGGGGTAGTGAAAGTGAAGGGTACAGACAGAGAGAGAGGAGGGGTAGTGAAAGTGAAGGGTACAGACAGAGAGAGAGGAGGGGGTAGTGAAAGTGAAGGGTACAGACAGAGAGAGAGAGGAGGGGGTAATGAAAGTGAAGGGTACAGACAGAGAGAGAGGAGGGGTAGTGAAAGTGAAGGGTACAGACAGAGAGAGAGGAGGGGGTAGTGAAAGTGAAGGGTACAGACAGAGAGAGAGGAGGGGTAATGAAAGTGAAGGGTACAGACAGAGAGAGAGGAGGGGTAGTGAAAGTGAAGGGTACAGACAGAGAGAGAGGAGGGGTAGTGAAAGTGAAGGGTACAGACAGAGAGAGAGGAGGGGTAGTGAAAGTGAAGGGTACAGACAGAGAGAGAGGAGGGGGTAGTGAAAGTGAAGGGTACAGACAGAGAGAGAGGAGGGGTAGTGAAAGTGAAGGGTACAGACAGAGAGAGAGGAGGGGTAATGAAAGTGAAGGGTACAGACAGAGAGAGAGGAGGGGTAGTGAAAGTGAAGGGTACAGACAGAGAGAGAGGAGGGGTAATGAAAGTGAAGGGTACAGACAGAGAGAGAGGAGGGGTAATGAAAGTGAAGGGTACAGACAGAGAGAGAGGAGGGGTAATGAAAGTGAAGGGTACAGACAGAGAGAGAGGAGGGGTAGTGAAAGTGAAGGGTACAGACAGAGAGAGAGGAGGGGTAATGAAAGTGAAGGGTACAGACAGAGAGAGAGGAGGGGGTAGTGAAAGTGAAGGGTACAGACAGAGAGAGAGGAGGGGGTAGTGAAAGTGAAGGGTACAGACAGAGAGAGAGGAGGGGGTAGTGAAAGTGAAGGGTACAGACAGAGAGAGAGGAGGGGGTAGTGAAAGTGAAGGGTACAGACAGAGAGAGAGGAGGGGGTAGTGAAAGTGAAGGGTACAGACAGAGAGAGAGGAGGGGTAGTGAAAGTGAAGGGTACAGACAGAGAGAGAGGAGGGGTAGTGAAAGTGAAGGGTACAGACAGAGAGAGAGGAGGGGGTAGTGAAAGTGAAGGGTACAGACAGAGAGAGAGGAGGGGTAGTGAAAGTGAAGGGTACAGACAGAGAGAGAGGAGGGGTAGTGAAAGTGAAGGGTACAGACAGAGAGAGAGGAGGGGTAGTGAAAGTGAAGGGTACAGACAGAGAGAGAGGAGGGGTAGTGAAAGTGAAGGGTACAGACAGAGAGAGAGGAGGGGGTAGTGAAAGTGAAGGGTACAGACAGAGAGAGAGGAGGGGGTAATGAAAGTGAAGGGTACAGACAGAGAGAGAGGAGGGGTAGTGAAAGTGAAGGGTACAGACAGAGAGAGAGGAGGGGGTAATGAAAGTGAAGGGTACAGACAGAGAGAGAGGAGGGGGTAATGAAAGTGAAGGGTACAGACAGAGAGAGAGGAGGGGGTAGTGAAAGTGAAGGGTACAGACAGAGAGAGAGGAGGGGGTAATGAAAGTGAAGGGTACAGACAGAGAGAGAGGAGGGGGTAATGAAAGTGAAGGGTACAGACAGAGAGAGAGGAGGGGGTAGTGAAAGTGAAGGGTACAGACAGAGAGAGAGGAGGGGTAGTGAAAGTGAAGGGTACAGACAGAGAGAGAGGAGGGGGTAATGAAAGTGAAGGGTACAGACAGAGAGAGAGGAGGGGGTAGTGAAAGTGAAGGGTACAGACAGAGAGAGAGGAGGGGGTAATGAAAGTGAAGGGTACAGACAGAGAGAGAGGAGGGGTAATGAAAGTGAAGGGTACAGACAGAGAGAGAGGAGGGGTAATGAAAGTGAAGGGTACAGACAGAGAGAGAGGAGGGGTAGTGAAAGTGAAGGGTACAGACAGAGAGAGAGGAGGGGTAATGAAAGTGAAGGGTACAGACAGAGAGAGAGGAGGGGGTAATGAAAGTGAAGGGTACAGACAGAGAGAGAGGAGGGGGTAGTGAAAGTGAAGGGTACAGACAGAGAGAGAGGAGGGGTAGTGAAAGTGAAGGGTACAGACAGAGAGAGAGGAGGGGGTAGTGAAAGTGAAGGGTACAGACAGAGAGAGAGGAGGGGGTAATGAAAGTGAAGGGTACAGACAGAGAGAGAGGAGGGGGTAGTGAAAGTGAAGGGTACAGACAGAGAGAGAGGAGGGGTAGTGAAAGTGAAGGGTACAGACAGAGAGAGAGGAGGGGGTAGTGAAAGTGAAGGGTACAGACAGAGAGAGAGGAGGGGGTAGTGAAAGTGAAGGGTACAGACAGAGAGAGAGGAGGGGGTAGTGAAAGTGAAGGGTACAGACAGAGAGAGAGGAGGGGTAGTGAAAGTGAAGGGTACAGACAGAGAGAGAGGAGGGGTAGTGAAAGTGAAGGGTACAGACAGAGAGAGAGGAGGGGGTAGTGAAAGTGAAGGGTACAGACAGAGAGAGAAGACAGGCTATGTGCACACTGCCCACAAAATGAGGTGGAAACTGAGCTGCACTTCCTAACCTCCTGCCCAATGTATGACCATATTAGAGAGACATATTTCCCTCAGATTACACAGATCCACAAAGAATTCGAAAACAAATCCAATTTTGATAAACTCCCATATCTACTGGGTGAAATTCCACAGTGTGCCATCACAGCAGCAAGATTTGTGACCTGTTGCCACAAGAAAAGGGCAACCAGTGAAGAACAAACACCACTGTAAATACAACCCATATTTATGTTTATTTATTTTAACTTGTGTGCTTTAACCATTTGTACATTGTTACAACACTGCATATATATAATATGACATTTGTAATGTCTTTATTGTTTTGAAACTTCTGTATGTGTAATGTTTACTGTTCATTTTTATTGTTTATTTGACTTTTGTATATTACCTACCTCACTTGCTTTGGCAATGTTAACACATGTTTCCCATGCCAATAAAGCCCCTTGAATTGAATTGAATTGAATTGAATTGAGAGAGGAGGGGGTAGTGAAAGTGAAGGGTACAGACAGAGAGAGAGGAGGGGGTAGTGAAAGTGAAGGGTACAGACAGAGAGAGAGGAGGGGTAATGAAAGTGAAGGGTACAGACAGAGAGAGAGGAGGGGTAGTGAAAGTGAAGGGTACAGACAGAGAGAGAGGAGGGGTAGTGAAAGTGAAGGGTACAGACAGAGAGAGAGGAGGGGTAGTGAAAGTGAAGGGTACAGACAGAGAGAGAGGAGGGGTAGTGAAAGTGAAGGGTACAGACAGAGAGAGAGGAGGGGGTAGTGAAAGTGAAGGGTACAGACAGAGAGAGAGGAGGGGGTAGTGAAAGTGAAGGGTACAGACAGAGAGAGAGGAGGGGGTAGTGAAAGTGAAGGGTACAGACAGAGAGAGAGGAGGGGGTAGTGAAAGTGAAGGGTACAGACAGAGAGAGAGGAGGGGGTAGTGAAAGTGAAGGGTACAGACAGAGAGAGAGGAGGGGGTAGTGAAAGTGAAGGGTACAGACAGAGAGAGAGGAGGGGGTAGTGAAAGTGAAGGGTACAGACAGAGAGAGAGGAGGGGGTAGTGAAAGTGAAGGGTACAGACAGAGAGAGAGGAGGGGTAGTGAAAGTGAAGGGTACAGACAGAGAGAGAGGAGGGGTAGTGAAAGTGAAGGGTACAGACAGAGAGAGAGGAGGGGTAATGAAAGTGAAGGGTACAGACAGAGAGAGAGGAGGGGGTAGTGAAAGTGAAGGGTACAGACAGAGAGAGAGGAGGGGTAGTGAAAGTGAAGGGTACAGACAGAGAGAGAGGAGGGGTAATGAAAGTGAAGGGTACAGACAGAGAGAGAGGAGGGGGTAGTGAAAGTGAAGGGTACAGACAGAGAGAGAGGAGGGGGTAGTGAAAGTGAAGGGTACAGACAGAGAGAGAGGAGGGGGTAGTGAAAGTGAAGGGTACAGACAGAGAGAGAGGAGGGGGTAATGAAAGTGAAGGGTACAGACAGAGAGAGAGAGGAGGGGGTAATGAAAGTGAAGGGTACAGACAGAGAGAGAGGAGGGGGTAATAAAGGTGAAGGGTACAGACAGAGAGAGAGGAGGGGGTAGTGAAAGTGAAGGGTACAGACAGAGAGAGAGAGGAGGGGGTAGTGAAAGTGAAGGGTACAGACAGAGAGAGAGAGGAGGGGGTAGTGAAAGTGAAGGGTACAGACAGAGAGAGAGAGAGGAGGGGGTAGTGAAAGTGAAGGGTACAGACAGAGAGAGAGAGGGAGAAAGAGAGAGAGAGTAGCATTACCTATCTAAACATGATATACACTGGTATTTGGTATTTGGTATTTTATTAGGATCCCCATTAACTGTTAGCAGCTACTCTTCCTGGGGTTCACACAAAACATGAAACATAATACAGAATGACATCATACAGAACATCAATAGACAAGAACAGCTCAAGGACAGAACTACATACTGTCACGTCTGCTCCCGCTCTTCCCTCCCCCTGGCGCTTGAGGGCGCCAGAATGCCTTGCATCACTCACTCCTGCCATCCATCACGTACACCTGCCTTTCCTTGTCACGCGCATCAGCGTTATTGGACTCACCTGGACTCTCTTATTACCTGTTCATTTCCTCCCCTATATGTGTCAGTTCCCCAGCTCTGTTCCCTGCTTCTGCATTGATTGTTTTTCTGTTTGCTAAGCTGTTTATGTCTCGTTCCATGTCCGTGATTTATTAAATGTTACTCCCCGTACCTGCTTCGTCTCTCCAGCGTCATCCTTGTGATAGGTCGTGACACATACATTAAGAACGCCTTCCTAATATTGAGTTGCACCCCCTTTTGTCCTCAGAACAGCCTCATAGGGGCATGAACTCCACAAGGTATCGGAAGCTTTGCACAGGGATTCTGGCTCATGTTGACACAAATGCTTCACACAGTTGCGTCAAGTTAGAAAATCCAGCAGCGTTGCAGTTCATGACACACTCAAACCAGTGCGCCTGGCCCCTACAACCATACCACGTTCAAAGGCACTTACATTTTTGTCTTGCCTGTTCACCCTCTGAGTGCCACACATACACAATCTATGTCTCAATTGTCTCAAGGCTTAAAAATCCTTATTTAACTTGTCTCCTCCCCTTCATCTACACTGATTGAAGTGGATTTAACAGGTGACAACAATACGGGATCATAGCTTTAATCTGGAATCACCTGGTCAGTCTGTCATGGAAAGAGTTCCTAATGTTTTGTACACTCAGTACATTCCCCAGTGCATTCGGAAAGTATTCAGGCCCCTTCCCTTTTTCCACATTTTGATACGTTACATCCTTATTCTAAAATGTATTAAATAAAAAAAAGTGTCATCAATCTACACACAATACTCCATAATGACAAAGTGCAAACAGGTTTTTAGAAATGTTTGCAAATGTATAACAAATAAAAAACAGAAATACCATATTTACATAAGTATTCACAGCCTTTTCTATGAGACACAAAATTGAGCTCAGGTGCATCCTTGTCACGCTCTGACCTTAGATATCTATGTTTTCTTTATATTTTGGTTAGGTCAGGGTGTGACGAGGGTGGGTACGCTAGTTTTTGTATTGTCTAGGGGTTTTGTAAGTCTAGGGTATGTAGGTCTAGGTGATGTGTATGTTTATGGTGGCCTGATATGGTTCCCAATCAGAGGCAGCTGTTTGTCGTTGTCTCTGATTGGGGATCATGTTTAGGTAGCCATTTTCCCTTTTGTGTTCGTGGGTTCTTGTCTATGTGTAGTTGTCTGTCAGCACTTGTTTATATAGCTTCACGGTTCGTTTTGTTATTTTGTTAGTTTGTTCAGTGTTCATTCTTTTAAATAAATAAGAATGTACGCATACCACGCTGCGCCTTGGTCTCCTCCTATTGACGGCCGTGACAATCCTGCTTCCATTGATCATCCGTCAGATGTTTCTACAGTTTGATTTGAGTCCACCTGGGGTAAACACAGTTGATTGGACATGATTGGAAAGGCACACACCTGTCTAAATAAGGTCCAACAGTTGACAGTGCATGTCAGAGCAAAAACCAAGCCATGAGGTCGGAGGAATTGACTGTAGAGATCCTAGACAGAATTGTGTTTAGGCACAGATCTGTGGAAGGGTACCAAAAATGTCTGCAGCATTGAAGGTCCCCAAGAAGACAGTGGCCTCCATCGTTCTTGGAACCACCAAGACTCTTCCTTGAGCTGGCAACCCGGCCAAACTGAGCAATCAGGGGAGAAGGGCCTTGGTCAGGGAGGAGACCAATAACCCAATGGTCACTCTGACAGAGCTCCAGAGTTCCTCTGTGGAGTTGGGAGAACCTTCCAGAAGGACAACAATCTCTGCAGCACTCCACCAATCAGGCATTTATGTTAGAGTGGCCAGACGGATGCCACTCCTTAGTAAAAGTCACATGACAGGCAGCTTGGAGTTCGCCAAAAGGCACCTAAAGGAATCCTAGACCATGAGAAACAAGATTCTCTGTTCTGATGAAACCAAGATTGAACTCTTTGGCCTGAATGCCAAGCGTCACTCTGGAGGTGGCAGCATCATGCAAGAGGGATGTTTTTCAGTGGCAGTGACAGGAAGACAGGATTGAGGGAAAGATGAACGGAGCAAAGCACAGAGTGATCCTTGATGAAAACCTGCTCCAGAGCGCTCAGGACCTCAGACGGGGGCAAAGATTCAACTTCTAACAGGACAACGACCCTAAGTACACATCCAAGACAACACAGGAGGAGTGGCTTCAGGACAAGTCTCTGAATGTCCATGAGTGGCCCAGCCAGAGCCCAGACTTGAACCTGATCGAACATCTCTGGAGAGACCTGAAAATAGCTGTGCAGCAACGCACCAAACCTGACAGAACTTGAGAGGATATGCAAGGAAGAATGGGAGAAACTCCCCAAATACAGGTGTGCCAAGCTTGTAGCATCATACCCAAGAAGACTCGAGGCTGTAATCGCAGCCAAAGGTGCTTCAACAAAGTACTGAGTAAAGGGTCTGTAAATGTGATATTTCAGTATTTTATTTGTAATACATTTGCAAAAATGTTTTTAAAAAACTGTCATTATGGGTATTGTGTGTATTGGGGGGGGAAATTATTTTATCCATTTTAAAATAAGGCTGTAATGTAATAAAATATGTAAAAAGTCAACGGGTCTGAATACTTTCCGAATGCACTGTATATCCACGCTACAGATACTCATTACATGGGTGGGCCTGGCTAAGCTATAGCCAGGTCAAAGTAGCCTGGTATTCAGACTAGGGGAATTTCCATTTCTAATGGATAATAAAGGCTGTGACGGTGATGGAATTTTGGATGACGGTTATTGGTCAGACAAAATAACCGTGGTCATCGTAATAACTGTTCGAATAGCAAAAATTATTTTAAAAAACAATATTATATATACAGTATATATTTATTTTTTTAAGATGCACATTTTCTTCAGTCAGCTGCTCGTTTTACAAAATTAAATAAGCAAATATGTAAACTGCGGATATAACCAAGTCAACCCGCCCTGCGGATATAACCAAGTCAACCCGCCCTGAGGATATAACCAAGTCAACCCGCCCTGCGGATATAACCAGGTCAACCCGCCCTGCGGATATAACCAAGTCGCTCTGGATAAGAGCGTCTGCTAAATGACTTAAATGTAAATGTAAATGTAACCAAGTCAACCCGCCCTGCGGATATAACCAGGTCAACCCGCCCTGCGGATATAACCAAGTCAACCCGCCCTGCGGATATAACCAAGTCAACCCGCCCTGCGGATATAACCAAGTCAACCCGCCCTGCGGATATAACCAGGTCAACCCGCCCTGCGGATATAACCAGGTCAACCCGCCCTGCGGATATAACCAAGTCAACCCGCCCTGCGGATATAACCAAGTCAACCCGCCCTGCGGATATAACCAGGTCAACCCGCCCTGCGGATATAACCAAGTCAACCCGCCCTGCGGTTATAACCAAGTCAACCCGCCCTGCGGATATAACCAAGTCAACCCGCCCTGCGGATATAACCAAGTTAACCCGCCCTGCGGATATAACCAAGTCAACCCGCCCTGCGGATATAACCAAGTCAACCCGCCCTGCGGATATAACCAAGTCAACCCGCCCTGCGGATATAACCAAGTCAACCCGCCCTGCGGATATAACCAGGTCAACCCGCCCTGCGGATATAACCAAGTCAACCCGCCCTGCGGATATAACCAAGTCAACCCGCCCTGCGGATATAACCAAGTCAACCCGCCCTGCGGATATAACCAAGTCAACCCGCCCTGCGGATATAACCAAGTTAACCCGCCCTGCGGATATAACCAAGTCAACCCGCCCTGCGGATATAACCAAGTCAACCCGCCCTGCGGATATAACCAGGTCAACCCGCCCTGCGGATATAACCAAGTCAACCCGCCCTGCGGATATAACCAAGTCAACCCGCCCTGCGGATATAACCAGGTCAACCCGCCCTGCGGATATAACCAGGTCAACCCGCCCTGCGGATATAACCAGGTCAACCCGCCCTGCGGATATAACCAGGTCAACCCGCCCTGCGGATATAACCAGGTCAACCCGCCCTGCGGATATAACCAAGTCAACCCGCCCTGCGGATATAACCAGGTCAACCCGCCCTGCGGATATAACCAGGTCAACCCGCCCTGCGGATATAACCAGGTCAACCCGCCCTGCGGATATAACCAGGTCAACCCGCCCTGCGGATATAACCAGGTCAACCCGCCCTGCGGATATAACCAGGTCAACCCGCCCTGCGGATATAACCAAGTCAACCCGCCCTGCGGATATAACCAAGTCAACCCGCCCTGCGGATATAACCAGGTCAACCCGCCCTGCGGATATAACCAAGTCAACCCGCCCTGCGGATATAACCAGGTCAACCCGCCCTGCGGATATAACCAGGTCAACCCGCCCTGCGGATATAACCAAGTCAACCCGCCCTGCGGATATAACCAAGTCAACCCGCCCTGCGGATATAACCAAGTCAACCCGCCCTGCGGATATAACCAAGTCAACCCGCCCTGCGGATATAACCAAGTCAACCCGCCCTGCGGATATAACCAAGTCAACCCGCCCTGCGGATATAACCAGGTCAACCCGCCCTGCGGATATAACCAAGTCAACCCGCCCTGCGGATATAACCAGGTCAACCCGCCCTGCGGATATAACCAAGTCAACCCGCGCATCATTATCGGGGACAACTGTAATATTTTGGTAACACTTTATGTTAAGGGACCTAATGAACAATGTATAAGGCATTTATATATTGTGTGTTCACCATTTATTATTCATTACTCCCGCATATATAAACCATTTACTAATCATTACATAAAGATGTGGTCTTGGATCTTAAGAACAACCAATTCGTAAAATATTGAATGAATTGGATTCGTAACATTTCATACGAATTGCCCAAAAAATGTCATTAATAATAATAACAAAAATAAAATTGCAGACGTAGTAAAAGAATGGATGACATAGTACTGAAAAAACGGGGATGGTTTTGGCTCATGAGCACCACTTTCCAAACTACTGGCTGAAACTGTACAAAAGTCCCTAATCTAAAGTAAGCGCTATTTATACTTTATTAATACTTTAGAAATGTTTTGAGTGAGCAGTGTAATTTCTCACAAAAAGATGGGTTTGCCATTGGAAGACATTCCAGCAGTACCTGTTAAAAGAATAAGCACACAATACAGGATGTTTAATGACATATACAAAATAATTAGCTTACTAACATTTGCAAATGTGGGAGTAATGATTAATATATGGTGAACACACAATTTATAAGTGCCTTATAAATGGTTTATTAGGTACCCTTAAAATGAAGTTTAACCGAATTTTAAGCTAACCCTTCCCCTATTTTCCTAACCTTAAACTAATTCACCTAGCATGTTATGTAAATTCTCCTAACCTTCGTTGTTAGTTCTCCTAACCAGCAAAGTAAATTCTCCTTGAAATTCTCCTTTGTTGTTATGGTGCAATAAGCAGCCAGGGCTCAGGAAAATACTTGTTGTATTTATTTAGTTATTTATTTTTGAAGGCAAATCATACTCAATTAACTTTTTGTTATTGTTGATGTCATTGACATTGTTGTTATAGACATTTTTATTCTGATACGCATTATTTTTGTACTATACTCTAGTTCATTGAGTATGATTTGCCCTCATAAATAAATAAGTAAATAAATACGGCAAATAGATAGAGCTGTAACAACCTCCAACATGTATGATAAGTTAGGTCTTCCAAATAGTATGATATTGCATAACCGGGTAAGATACTCTACGTCCTCTAATTCGTATGATATTGTACGACTGCTATTCCATTCATAATGTAACCTAATATAGCATAACATATCATACTAAATGGAGGGAAACAAATGTGCATACCAAATCTTACAAATTGCCCTGAGGCCAGGTTGGTAAGCTACACATGTGATCACAAGGCCTGGGCTTGGGCCACGGTATCTCCCTGCAGCACATCACTTCTCTAACCAACTCTCCAACCTCTACACCCGGTCCTTTCAGTTCCAAATTCCTGGTGATCAATAATTGATCTATGAATGCAATTGATGGATTGGCTGGGGAGACCTGGTTCAGTCTGATTACAGAGAGAAAAGGGAAACCAAAAGATGATGTGGTGCTGGAAGACTGGAGCTGTTGACCCCTGACCCCTGCACAAAAAAAAACTTTCTAACAACTGCACCGCTGTGCTTCATTACTGCATGATCCTGGGGGGACGCCGTGTGTGCAGGCTTTTGTCCCAACCCAGCACTAACACACCTGATTCAATTACGCAAGTTCTTGGTGGTTACAATTTGTCTGCAATTGATTGAAGTCAAATCCACTGAGTCAAATCCACTGGGACACAAACGCACGCACACACACACACATACACACACACATACACACACGCACTCCTTTCTCTAATCCTCTCAAATGCAGATGTAGAGGCTGGAGAAGTTGAACCAGCTGGACACACTTCACCTGGCTTTCCAGATACTTCCATCTTGTGTGTGTATCAGTTGCACCACAGTTTGTCCCCGAGCAAAGTGTCAACTCTCTCCATCCAGGACAAGCTGCTGTTCAAATCAAACACACTTCTGTAAAGCCATTATATCTGCTATTGATTAGAACAAGGACAAAATGTTATAATAACAGGTCATATAACAATGACTAAGCTGAAACCCCAGGAGACTGATAGCCCCACCTGGCTGAGGTCTGGAAACAGTAGATACACCCAACCAAGGGCACCAAACACAAGACTACAGTATAAGGCATCCTGAGATAAACACATAAGCACAGTTAGCATTGGAGCCTAAGTCAAATGCGCTCACAATTGTCCCATTGACTTCAATGTAGGATTTACACAAAAGGTGCACTTATCTCAATTTAGGATTGGGCCTATAAGCTACAAACAGCAGTAGGAAAAATACACAAGCTTTGACAGATGTAACACCCTTTATTGACCTATAACCACGTCTCAGTAGAGTTGAAAATGCGATGGAAAGACATTGAACTTTCGTTTTTATTCGGTACATGAAAACGTAAGCGAAAAAGTACATTCTGTGTGCACTACGTCATCACGCACTTATTGTTGTCCGCAACAAGTCTGTTTGGTGGAAACACAACACTGGTGGGAAAATTTCCTTCATGCAGATTTTTTTTCGATTCTCATGAAAATCTCTCGCCAATCGGATGGAAACCTAGCTAATGACACAGAATATTCAGATTTCACACCAAGTTATAGGCAGAATCAAATCAAATGTTATTTGTTACATGATTCATAAACAACAGGTGTAAACTAACAGTGAAATGGTTACTTATGGGTCATTTTCCAACAATCCAGAGTTAAAGATTAAAAAATATATAATAATTGAAATAAAATTGAAATCCTAACCTCAGATACGTTACTCAACGTAACTCACAAACTTGAGTCATATGGAATATGACTGTGGTTAGAACTGTTCATAGGTCAGTTTCAACCTGCCAGATAACCTGAGCTGGCCTGTAAATACTGATCCTGGTTCAGTTTTAGCATGTTGTTGTATGTGAGAGTAGAGAGTAGAGCCTTCCCATGGGGAATCATAATATGGATCAATTCACACATCTGTTACCAGACAGTAGACAGTAGTCAGTGATATGAGGCAATCAGAGTGGGCCTGGGAGGCACACACACACACACACACAGATGGACAAAACATTAAAAACACCTTCCTAATATTGAGTTGGATCCCCCGTTTTGCCCTCAGAACAGCCTCAATTCGTCGGAACATGGACTCTACAAGGTGTCGAAAGCTTTCCACAGGGATGCTGCCCATGTCGACTCCAATGCTTCCCACAGATGTGTCAAGTTGTCTGGATGTCCTTTGGGTGGTGGACCATTCTTGATACACACAGGAAACTGTTGAGCGTGAAAAACCCAGCAGCGTTATGAAGGCACTTACATCTTCTGTCTTGCCCATTCACCCTCTGAATGGCTCACACACACAATCCATGTCTCATTTGTCTCAAGGCTTAAAAATCCTTCTTTAACCTGTCTCCTCCCCTTCATGCACACTGATTGAAGTGGATTAAACAAGTGACATCAATAAGTTATCATAGCTTTCACCTGAATTTATCTGGTCAGTCTATGTCATGGAAAGAGTAGGTGTTCCTAATGTTTTGTAAACTCAGTGTGGGCCTGGCAAAGGTATAGTCAGGTCAGAGTAGGCTGGTTTCCATTTCTTATGGATAATTAAGGCTGTAACGGTCATGGAATTTTGGATGACGGTTACTGGTCAGCCAAAATAACCGTGGTCATTGTAATAACCATTAGAATAACAAAATTATAATAAAAACAATAATATATGTTTTGTACACTCAGTGTATAGCGCCTACACAAACACACACATACACACACCCACTCAGGAGGAAGAAACACTATGGAATAGGAAAGAAGAAGAGGAGGAGGTAAAGAGAGAGTGATGATAGGAAGGGAGGAGAGGAGGAGGTATAGAGAGAGTGATGATAGGAAGGAAGAAGAGGAGGAGGTATAGAGAGAGTGATGATAGGAAGGAAGAAGAGGAGGAGGTATAGAGAGAGTGATGATAGGAAGGGAGGAGAGGAGGAGGTATAGAGAGAGTGATGATAGGAAGGTAGAAGAGGAGGAGGTAAAGAGAGAGTGATGATAGGAAGGTAGAAGAGGAGGAGGTAAAGAGAGAGTGATGATTGGAAGGTAGAAGAGGAGGAGGTAAAGAGAGAGTGATGATTGGAAGGTAGAAGAGGAGGAGGTATAGAGAGAGTGATGATAGGAAGGTAGAAGAGGAGGAGGTAAAGAGAGAGTGATGATTGGAAGGTAGAAGAGGAGGAGGTAAAGAGAGAGTGATGATAGGAAGGAAGAAGAGGAGGAGGTAAAGAGAGAGTGATGATAGGAAGGTAGAAGAGGAGGAGGTATAGAGAGAGTGATGATTGGAAGGTAGAAGAGGAGGAGGTAAAGAGAGAGTGATGATAGGAAGGGAGGAGAGGAGGAGGTATAGAGAGAGTGATGATAGGAAGGAAGAAGAGGAGGAGGTATAGAGAGAGTGATGATAGGAAGGAAGAAGAGGAGGAGATATAGAGAGAGTGATGATAGGAAGGAAGGAGAGGAGGAGGTATAGAGAGAGTGATGATAGGAAGGAAGAAGAGGAGGAGGTAAAGAGAGAGTGATGATAGGAAGGAAGGAGAGGAGGAGGTAAAGAGAGAGTGATGATAGGAAGGAAGAAGAGGAGGAGGTAAAGAGAGAGTGATGGATTGGAAGGAAGAAGAGGGAGAAGTATAGAGAGAGTGATGGATTGGATGTGAGTAAGAGAAAGGAAGTACAGGTAAAGGAACATGAGAGGAAAATATAAAACTTCACATCCTATCAGTCAGCATGCAGAGAGAGGGAGAGGGGGAGTAAGAGAGGGAGCGAGAGAGGATAATAGTAGCATTACTTTTTGTGGTAAAACCCCAAAAGTGTGTGTGCATGTCTGTGATCTGCAGTGGTATCTTGGTCTTAGCTCATACAGCTCTTTCTTATCTTTCTCCCGCTCCATTTTAAATGATTTAGACACAGACAGGCAGTTTAGCTCCCCGCCTCTCTCTTTCTATCTCTCTCTCTCTTTTTTTTGTTCTCTCTCTTTCTCTCTCTCTCTTTTGCTCTCTCTCTGTCACTCTCTATCTTTCAGTCTCTACCGTCTCAATCTACCTCTTTCCTCTTCCTCTTTGTCTCTCTCCTCCTCTCTCTTCCCCTCTCAGTCTCTCCTCCTTCTTCCTGATACTGCAGTGAGTATGAACAGAGGAGGACAACACTCCACTCATTTCCTCTCCTCCTCCATTTCTCATGCTACCTGTCCTCCCCTCCTCCTCACACCCGGCCTATGAAGAGAACAGAAACACTCCTCTCTCCAAGTTAGTCTGCCAATCTGGTGGGATAACCCCAACTCCAGTAGAGACACACACAGCCAACATCTCAAATTTGGGCTCATCAGACCAAAGGACAGATTTCCACCGGTCTAATGTCCATTACACGTGTTTCTTGGCCCAAGCAAGTCTCTTCTTATTGGTGTCCTTTAACAGTGGTTTCTTTGCAGCAATTTGACAATGAAGGCCTGATTCACGCAGTCTCCTCTTAACAGTTGATGTTGAGATGTATCTGTTACTTGAACTCTGTGAAGCATTTATTTGGGCTGCAATCTGAGGTGCCATTAACGCTAATGAACTTATCCTCTGCAGCAGAGGTAACTCTGGGTCTTCCATTCCTGTGGCGGTCCTCATGAGAGCCAGTTTCATCATAGCGCTTGATGGTTTTTGTGACTGCACTTGAAGAAACTTTCAAACTGCTTGAAATTTTCCAGATTTACTGACCTTCATGTCTTAAAGCAATGCTGGACTGTCGTTTCTGGTTGCTTATTTGAGCTGTTCTTGCCATAATATGGACTTGGTCTTTTACCAAATAGGGCTATCTTCTGTATACCACCCCTACCTTGTCACAACACAACTGATTGGCTCAAATGCATTAAGAAGGAAATGAATTCCACAAATGTACTTTTAACAAGGCACACCTGTTAATTGAAATGCATTCCAGGTGACTACCTCATGAAGCTGGTTGAGAGAATACCAAGAGTGTGCAAAGCTGTCATCAAGGCAAAGGGTGTGTACTTTGAAGAATCTCAAATTGTAAATGTTTTGTTTGTTTAACACTTTTTTGGTTACTACATGATTCCATATGTGTTATTTCATGGTTTTGACATCTTCACTATTATTCTAAAATGTAGAAAATAGCAATATCATGAGAATCATGAGAATCACAATACATATAGAATCATGAGAATCACAATACATATAGAATCATGAGAATCACAATACATATAGAATCATGAGAATCACAATACATATAGAATCATGAGAATCACAATACATATAGAATCAAGAGAATCACAATACATATAGAATCATGAGAATCACAATACATATAGAATCGTGAGAATCACAGTACATATAGAATCATGAGAATCACAATACATATAGAATCGTGAGAATCACAGTACATATAGAATCATGAGAATCACAATACATATAGAATCGTGAGAATCACAATACATATAGAATCATGAGAATCAAAATACATATAGAATCATGAGAATCACAATACATATAGAATCATGAGAATCACAGTACATATAGAATCATGAGAATCACAGTACATATAGAATCATGAGAATCACAGTACATATAGAATCATGAGAATCACAATACATATAGAATCAAGAGAATCACAATACATATAGAATCAAGAGAATCACAATACATATAGAATCAAGAGAATCACAATACATATAGAATCATGAGAATCACAATACATATAGAATCATGAGAATCACAATACATATAGAATCGTGAGTATCACAATACATATAGAATCATGAGAATCACAATACATATAGAATCAAGAGAATCACAATACATATAGAATCATGAGAATCACAATACATATAGAATCATGAGAATCACAATACATATAGAATCATGAGAATCACAATACATATAGAATCGTGAGTATCACAATACATATAGAATCAAGAGAATCCCAATACATATAGAATCATGAGAATCACAATACATATAGAATCATGAGAATCACAATACATATAGAATCATGAGAATCACAATACATGTAGAATCAAGAGAATCACAATACATATAGAATCATGAGAATCACAAAACATATAGAATCGTGAGAATCACAGTACATATAGAATCATGAGAATCACAATACATATAGAATCGTGAGAATCACAGTACATATAGAATCATGAGAATCACAATACATATAGAATCGTGAGAATCACAATACATATAGAATCATGAGAATCAAAATACATATAGAATCATGAGAATCACAATACATATAGAATCATGAGAATCACAGTACATATAGAATCATGAGAATCACAGTACATATAGAATCATGAGAATCACAATACGTATAGAATCAAGAGAATCACAATACATATAGAATCAAGAGAATCACAATACATATAGAATCAAGAGAATCACAATACATATAGAATCAAGAGAATCACAATACATATAGAATCATGAGAATCACAATACATATAGAATCATGAGAATCACAATACATATAGAATCGTGAATATCACAATACATATAGAATCAAGAGAATCACAATACATATAGAATCATGAGAATCACAATACATATAGAATCAAGAGAATCACAATACATATAGAATCATGAGAATCACAATACATATAGAATCATGAGAATCACAATACATATAGAATCATGAGAATCACAATACATATAGAATCAAGAGAATCAAAATACATATAGAATCATGAGAATCACAATACATATAGAATCATGAGAATCACAATACATATAGAATCAAGAGAATCACAATACATATAGAATCGTGAGAATCGGAACACATAATGGTATCACCACTTAAGTATGGTGATAATATCATATCGTGAGGTCCCTGGTAATTCCCAGCACTAATACACAGTAGAACCCATAGTATCTGTATGTGGAACAGGTCGTGAAGTTAGCAGCAGCAGATAGCAGCGAGGGAGAGAAAGGCCAATAAATAATTTAGATTCTGTAGATTGAATGTAGATCCCTGATTCCACACAGCAAAGAAAACACTGGGGTTTAACAATACTGGGCTGTCTCTCGTTCTCTCTGCCTCTCTATCTCTCTAAATCTCCTTTTTCTTTATCCATTTGCCCTTGCTTTTTCTGGGCTTTCTCCCTCTCTCATTTGTGATGGTAGGATTTCCATCCCAGTGTTATGTGATGTGATGTACAGAGTAACAGTCAAAATCCACAAATACCACGGAATATCCTGGGCTTTAGTACATAGATACATAAATAAATACAAGCAAGTATGAAAAGAAGCACACACACAAAGGGTGACGTCCTTACCTCCCTCAGTGCCGCATCCCTTGGGGAGTTAGTGTATGAGCTAGTATATCACACAGGTTAGGGCTAGGGGAGGGGTTATAGGTTAGAGGTCAAGGGGTCATGACAGTTGATCTGGGACAAAGCAGAGCATCTGAGGTAATAGGAGAGACAGTTATGAGAGAGACAGAATGTGCTATTCATTCAAAACTGTTTACTGATTTTCCAGGGTGAGACAAAAAAAGTCACCCTCTTTCACTGCTGCATGAGCATATGTGTGAACGACCATACTGCCGGCTTTCGGTTTGTTTCACATAGTTACTTTGACCTAAACCCTTATCTTATGGATAACATGAGTCAAATGGGTACAGTGAACAAGGTGCCACTGGGACCTTTGTGCTGTCTTACTGGTAGTGACCACATATGTCCCCATAGGAGAACCCTTTCAATAACCCTTTTTGGTTCCAGGTAGAACCCTTTACACAGAGGGCTCTACATGGAACCCAAAAAGAGTTCTACCTGAAACCAAAAAGGGTTCTTCTTTATGGAACAAAAAAGGGTACCCCTATGGGGATAGCCGAAGAACCGTTTTGGAACCTTTTCTCTAAGAGTGTACAGTACATCTATAAAATCATCTACTGAAACATTCAACTGAATCATATTGAATACTTCATCTATATAATAAGCTGCTAATGAGTCATCTACTGAATGATACTGAATCATAAATGTGTAGAATCAACTAATGAATCATCTCTCTCCTCCAAGTATAAGAACATAGTGTATGTGTGTTGCCTTAAATGATTAAATTCACAGATGAATTTACACCTGGGGAATCAGGTGGCTATCGTCACATACACATCACACATACAGTACCAGTCAAAAGTTTGGACGCACCTACTCATTCAAGGGTTTCTCCTTATTTTACTATTTTCTACAGTGTAGAATAATAGTGAAGACATCAAAACTATGAAATAACACATATGGAATCATGTAGTAACCAAAAAAGTGTTAAACAAATCAAAATATATTCTACATTTGAGATTCTTCAAAGTAGCCACCCTTTGCTTTGATGACAACTTTGGACACTTTTGGCATTCTCTCAACCAGCTTCATGAGGTAGCTACCTGGAATGCATTTCAATTAACAGGTGTGCCTTGTTAAAAGTTACTTTGTGGAGTTTCTTTCCTTCTTAATGCGTTTGAGCCAATCAGTTGTGTTGTGACAAGGTAGGGGTGGTATACAGAAGATAGCCCTATTTGGTAAAAGACCAAGTCCATATTATGGCAAGAACAGCTCAAATAAGCAACCAGAAACGACAGTCCAGCATTGCTTTAAGACATGAAGGTCAGTCAATCTGGAAAAGTTCAAGAACTTTGAGAGTTTGTGTGTGTGTGTGTGTGTGTGTGTGTGTGTGTGTGTGTGTGTGTGTGTGTGTGTGTGTGTGTGTGTGTGTGTGTGTGTGTGTGTGTGTGTGTGTGTGTGTGTGTGTGTGTGTGTGTGTGTGTGTGTGTGTGTGTGTGTGTGTGTGTGTGTGTGTGTGTGTGTGTGTGTGTGTGTGTGTGTGTGAGGGTGGAGGGGGGGGGGGCATGAGAGATAAGGGAGTAACTAAGGAAACAGGAGAAGGAGTGAGATTTAAAGGGATAGGGTGATAGATGAGGAGAGAGATAGAGGAGGAGGGAGATAGAGGAGGAGGGAGATAAAGGGAGACTGAGAGGAAGATAGGAAATATAAGAGAAGGTAGATAGAGGAGGAGGGAGAGGAGGCAGAGAGAGAGGGAGAGAGAGAGAGAGAGAGAGAGATAGAGGGAGAGAAGGCGATGATAGAGGAATGGAGGGGAGAGAGAAAAGCAGGAGAGAGAGATGTAGGAAGAGAGGGAGATGTGGAGAAGAAGAGAGAAAGGGTGATAGAGGAAGAAGATGAGACACTGCTAAACTATTACGATGAACACACTTAGATCAACATCCAGCATGTTCAAACAAAACCAGAGAGGACAAAACCATCTGAACTAGGTAGGTGTGTGCGGCTGTGGAAGAGACAATGTCCACAATCCAACACATTCAATACATATTCAAAATCCCTTTCTCAAAGCGGTACAGAGGCAAGCTCACGCACACGCTCATACAGTACATGTATTGGAAATATTTTACACACATCTGTGTTCAATCTCTATTCAAACAATTGAACAGATACGATTCAAAAGCCTTAAAACTATCTCGACCATTTGCCAGAGCAGCAGGCCAATTAGAGTGTATCATTTCTGACCCATCACTACAGATCAATGCAATCATTATTCTACGTTCCTCTCTCGTCCTGACAGCCTCACAGCTTCCAACAGGAGAACAGACATTGCCCAAATCACTCCTCGTTTCTCCCAAAATGGTGCTACGGTAGCACTAAGACTGAAGGATGGGGTTAAAAACAAACAAAAGATAACTGTTGTAAGGTGCATTGTGTCTGTAAAAATGTATAAAGTGGAAGTAGAAGCCTAAGTGTTGTTGTCCATTAGTTTACTCCAATTAGGAGAGGGATGGTAGGGTTAGGGGAAAATAATAAAGGAAAATATATTTTTTTAAATAAAAAATAACACTAAGACTGGCAGTATAGTAGCAGACACTGTAGGTCCAGTGTGCCACACATACAGATAGGCACAGTGGGCACACACATACAGATAGGCACAGTGGGCACACATACAGGTGGGCACAGTGGGCACACATACAGATGGGCACAGTGGGCACACATACAGATGGGCACAGTGGGCACACATACAGATGGGCACAGTGGGCACACATACAGATGGGCACAGTGGGCACACACATACAGATGGGCACACACATACAGATAGGTACAGTGGGCACACACACACATATAGGCACAGTGGGCACACACACACATATAGGCACAGTGGGCACACACACACATATAGGCACAGTGGGCACACACACACATATAGGCACAGTGGGCACACACACACATATAGGCACAGTGGGCACACACATACAGATGGGCACAGTGGGCACACACACACATATAGGCACAGTGGGCACACATACAGATGGGCACAGTGGGCACACACATACAGATGGGCACAGTGGGCACACACATACAGATGGGCACAGTGGGCACACACATACAGATAGGCACAGTGGGCACACACACACATATAGGCACAGTGGGCACACACACACATATAGGCACAGTGGGCACACACACACATATAGGCACAGTGGGCACACACACACATATAGGCACAGTGGGCACACACATACAGATGGGCACAGTGGGCACACACATACAGATAGGCACAGTGGGCACACATACAGATGGGCACAGTGGGCACACATACAGATAGGCACAGTGGGCACACATACAGATGGGCACAGTGGGCACACATACAGATAGACACAGTGGGCACACATACAGATGGGCACAGTGGGCACACATACAGATAGGCACAGTGGGCACACACATGCAGATGGGCACAGTGGGCACACACACACATATAGGCACAGTGGGCACACACATACAGATGGGCACAGTGGGCACACATACAGATAGGCACAGTGGGCACACACATACAGATGGGCACAGTGGTCACACACATACAGATGGGCACAGTGGGCACACACATACAGATGGGCACAGTGGGCACACACATACAGATAGGCACAGTGGGCACACACACACATATAGGCACAGTGGGCACACACACACATATAGGCACAGTGGGCACACACACACATATAGGCACAGTGGGCACACACACACATATAGGCACAGTGGGCACACACACACATATAGGCACAGTGGGCACACACATACAGATGGGCACAGTGGGCACACACACACATATAGGCACAGTGGGCACACACACACATATAGGCACAGTGGGCACACACACACATATAGGCACAGTGGGCACACACATACAGATGGGCACAGTGGGCACACACATACAGATAGGCACAGTGGGCACACATACAGATGGGCACAGTGGGCACACATACAGATAGGCACAGTGGGCACACATACAGATGGGCACAGTGGGCACACATACAGATAGACACAGTGGGCACACATACAGATGGGCACAGTGGGCACACATACAGATAGGCACAGTGGGCACACATACAGATGGGCACAGTGGGCACACATACAGATAGGCACAGGGGGCACACACATACAGATGGGCACAGTGGGCACACATACAGATAGGCACAGTGGGCACACACATACAGATGGGCACAGTGGTCACACACATACAGATGGGCACAGTGGGCACACACATACAGATGGGCACAGTGGGCACACACATACACATACAGTCAGGGGCAGTTGTGTCTGGCCTGACACACACATGCACGCACACAAGCACACACAGAGAGAAAACACATGCAGGCACACACACAAACAGTCAGGGGGAAACACGGACACACAGACAAGACACACACACACACACAGAGAAAACACATGCAGGCACACACACAAACAGTCAGGGGGAAACACGGACACACAGACAAGACACACACACACACAGGTAGTCAGGCACACACACATACACTCCAACACACCACAGGCATGATCCGTCAATGAAAACATAGAGATATGTGTGCTGATAAGGACAAGGCCCAGTTCACTCCATTCTCTCAGTCTAAGCAGAAATGGTGGCTGTATAATCTCTCCCTCCCTCCTTGCCTTCCCCTTCACTGTTTTCCCTGAGCTGAGACTGAACATGCTGACATCAGCAACCAGCAACTCTGCACTACAAACATCTCTCTCTCTCTCTCTCTCTCTCTCTCTCTCTCTCTCTCTCTCTCTCTCTCTCTATCTCTCTCTCTCTCTGAGTGTTGTTGTCTAGTAGGCTATGTTGTCGTCATTACATGCTCACACTAGCCTAATGATGCCCTACCTGAATGGCTAATGGTAGAGTCACATAGATAGGTCACATCATTAGATCATCTTCCTATTAGGATAATAACATTGCAAGTACAGTGAGCCTACCTGATATTCGGGGTTTAGCACTGATGTTATGTTACACAGTGATGAGAAACATGTAAAGGATATGGCCATTCTGTAATCTTTTTGGCGTATTTTCTCACAAAGTTATCCTCGCTGAAGATGAACAGCGAGCGGTTGACGGTGAAGCAGTTCTGACGCACCGGGATGGGGTTGTACAAGGCCATGGTCCGGGCTCTCTGCGCCATGGACTGCTTGTAGACCCGCTGGCCCCCGGGGCCTCCAGGCGGGCCGCCCTGCCGGCTGCCGCCGCGGCCAGGGCCTCCAGGTCCATGCCCATGCCCTGGCCCATGGCCGTGGCCGCCGCCATACCTGGACGGCATCTCGTTTTCGAACCGCGCCATTCTCTGGACACCAAATCTTTACAAAGCAGCTGTAGCTGAGAAGGAGGCGAATGCTCAGCACGACCACACAACATTACATCCCATCTGCCTGAGGACTGCTCATACACACAACTGTTTTATTCTGCTTCTTCCACCTGCATAGGGGGAGAGTTGCGGGGACGGTAGCCTATATGGTGCTGCCTTTACAAGATGAAGACGCCATGTAGGCTTTGGTCTCTGTCGGTGCGTTAGTGCTAATGGTCAAGTGCGGGTGTAAAAAAATGCAACGTGGGTGGGGGTGGGCTGGATAGCTTGGCTTGTTGCACGACTATCAGTGCAGTAGGCTTCACAATTCCTCTTCAGTTCGTTTTTAGATGTCCAAAAAAGAAGAGCAAGGCTCTTTGGGGATATTGGGGATATCAGATTGGGGACATTCCAAGATGAGTTAGTATAAATGTTTCATGTTCTTCATGGCTGCTCTATCGTCTTATCCCGAACCATTTCCACGGTGCGACAGGCTCGTCAGAAGCCTCTTGTGCTTCGCTTGAAGATATAATGTTGAATTGTCATCATGACCACAGCACAATATTAAAATAAATCAGATTATCAAAATAAAAAAATAAGAAAATAAATCCACCAAGTTTTTCCCCTCAACCGGGCATGTTGGTCGTGGTTGCCATGGTACGTTTCAGACACCAAAAATTTTGGGAAAAAAGAGCTAAAATCTATGATTATTTATTTATTTTGTAACATCCGCAATGTTTGGTACACTGGCTAATTTGTCTCCCACCACCTCACAGTCGCTTTACACGCGCGCAAAGATGAACTGGCATCCTTATACACGAAAAGGATAAATGTGACATTTGTTGATTTTTCTTATTTGCATTCAATAATCATCTTTAATTGAAATCCGTCGTGGTTTGTAATATAATGTAGGCTAATATTAGCGCTGAATCGCATTTCTCTTAACAATTAAATGATGTCCCCCTCGACACAATGATCATATTCTCTCCATCACCTGCACAGCCGTCCATTCATACGTGGTCTCATCCGAGGAGGGGACATTTGGACGCGGGCAACATCACCATAGCGGAGTGGGGAGCATCCGCCACCGCTCCGGTGTCTTGCCACCAGTCATCGTGATCTCCACAAGCGGGTCGAGCGCAGTGCAGAAGCCGTGAAAGTCGAACACCAACCCCGCCCCGCAGAGTACCTCTGCCCGCTGGAAAGAAACAGTGTCCTGCCCGTCCTCTTTCTCTCCTTCGTGAACAAGTGCGCTCCACGGCCTCCTCGGCTATCCGTCCAGCGTCCCTTAGGGGAGGGAAAGATGGAAGGATGGATGGATGGAGAGGGAGGAAATAGCACCCCTTTTTCTGTAGAAATAGTAGAAATGACTAGAAATGTAAAAAGAAAGAGAGATCAGAACACGAAATTGTCTCCGTCCAGATCAGCCAGTATTTTGGACTATAGGCTACTAAGCGACTAGAGCCGATCACTTCAGCGCTGAATGCCTGAAAAAATCTCTGTCCCGAAACCTGTGTGTGTAGACAATGTGTGTGTTGCCGCCAGGCGCTGCAGCACATGACGCACACAGCCCCCACTCACAGACTCGCTCCCCTTCGTTCAAGTTCCAGACCCGTGCACGGCGAGGTGAGCCCTGATTTCTTTAGGAGCTATAGCCATATGCCCAGCCCTGGATTCATGATGCCTGTCCCTGTCATACACACATTCTAGCACACATCAATGGAAAAAATAATGCGTAAAATACCTCTGTGGTGAAAGAGATCCTCGGGGGGGAGTGTGAGAGTGTGGGGGGTCGAGATGGATGATTATGTTTGTTTTTATTGCTATTTCATGAACGACCTGGTAACTATGTCAAGGTCAGCCTTGTGTGTGAGCTATGTGTGTTTTGGTGAGGGAGGAAGAGGTTGGTGGGGGGGGGGGGGGGGGTGCATCTCTCCTGGCGTGTGTAGCTCGCACGAGGGGATACATCTGCACCCCCTGGCGTGAGACAGCGAGCGAGTGTGCGTGCACGTGCGCGCGTCTCGGGGGAGATGTGTGGCATCCTGTGTGTGTGTGTGTGTGTGTGTGTGTGCGAGTGCGAGTGCGAGGAAGGAGAGAGAGAGAGCTCGCGCGCGCGCGTTAGGGAACGTGCAGAGAGAAACGTCGACAGGCTATTCTTAGCTGCAGACATTTGGAAATTAATGGACGAAGTTCTCCCTCTCCCGTCTTTTGCTCTTCCTCTACTGTCTCTCTCGCTCTTCCACCCCCATTCCTCTCTCTCTCTCTCTGGATCCGAGCCGGTGCTAGTGCTCTTCCCTCTCCCTCTCTCCTCAGTCCGGCATGCATGTCACTAATGCTCAAGGTGCCGCCGTCCCTAATGTCCCTCGTCCATTGCCATTGCCGGGCATTCTGAAATCAAATGCACAACTCAGGCTACATGATGTGCAAATGAAATGGAGTCTATATATGCCTAAAAAGACCCTGTGACTATATGAATGAATACGACTTTGTATTTGTGGTTTCTACTTTCTGCTCTTCGTGTTGTGTTGGTGCTGGTCTTTTTGAGAACCGAACGGAAGTGGCGTAGCAGCCCTCCAAGCCTCGGTCCAGTGTGATCTATCATAGGTTTTAATTGATTGCCGCCCGATATAGCAGCAGCTTTGAATGGTAAATGATCAAGAGGACATGGACTTAAGGGCGACCTGCGAATTAGTCCATATTTGGAGTCATCATCTGGTCAATATACAAACTTGATGGTGAGACAACGTTCCTGTAGGAGAAAGAAGACGACAGATATCGGCGCGACCTTAACTGTTATCGCTTATTGGGTATAACATGAAGCGTGGATCAATGTTTTCTTCAGATGTGCCTTCAGCGGTGAGAGTGACCCACTGTCAAGATCTAGGTCTAATAAGGTCGTCTCTATACACTGTACACTGTCATTTATTTTGTGGAAACCCGTTTCTAGAACCATTTGAGTAACCCAACTCAAAGTATTGCAGTGTTCAAATCTTAAAGTAATGAAGTGACATCACCACCCATATGGTTATCTTTTAAAGTTGGAAATACTTAACTGTTTTGTGTTCTATTAACTTATTTGCGTTATGTATTCTTAACTAGAACGATTGAAGTTACTTGAATATGAGTATTTGTTGTAGTGGACATAACAATTTAGGGTCCCTTCAATTAACCTTCATTAGTAAGTGTTTTCAAGTGTAAGTACTAAGTAGTTGTGATTAGTCATTTTCAGTGGTCGTGTCTTCATGTTTAACATTGTTTTATGTATTTGATGATTTCTCATTATAATCCACCTTAGCAGTCATTGTTGAGCACAGTGCTCATCCCTCTAGCAGTAACTGGAGGTATAGCTGTAACCAGTCATTGTTGAGCACAGTGCTCATCCCTCTAGCAGTACCTGGAGGTATAGCTGTAACCAGTCATTGTTGAGCACAGTGCTCATCCCTCTAGCAGTAACTGGAGGTATAGCTGTAACCAGTCATTGCTGAGCACAGTGCTCATTCCTCTAGCAGTAACTGGAGGTATAGCTGTAACCAGTCATTGTTGAGCACAGTGCTCATTCCTCTAGCAGTAACTGGAGGTATAGCTGTAACCAGTCATTGTTGAGCACAGTGCTCATTCCTCTAGCAGTAACTGGGGGTAGAGCTGTAACCAGTCATTGTTGAGCACAGTGCTCATTCCTCTATCAGTAACTGGGGGTAGAGCTGTAACCAGTCATTGTTGAGCACAGTGCTCATTCCTCTAGCAGTAACTGGAGGTATAGCTGTAACCAGTCATTGCTGAGCACAGTGCTCATTCCTCTAGCAGTAACTGGAGGTATAGCTGTAACCAGTCATTGTTGAGCACAGTGCTCATTCCGCTAGCAGTAACTGGAGGTATAGCTGTAACCAGTCATTGTTGAGCACAGTGCTCATCCCTCTATCAGTAACTGGAGGTAGAGCTGTAACCAGTCATTGTTGAGCACAGTGCTCATCCCTCTATCAGTCACTGGAGGTATAGCTGTAACCAGTCATTGTTGAGCACAGTGCTCATCCCTCTATAAGTAACTGGGGGTAGATCTGTAACCAGTCATTGTTGAGCACAGTGCTCATCCCTCTAGCAGTAACTGGGGGTAGAGTTGTAACCAGTCATTGTTGAGCACAGTGCTCATTCCTCTAGCAGTAACTGGAGGTATAGCTGTAACCAGTCATTGTTGAGCACAGTGCTCATTCCTCTAGCAGTAACTGGGGGTAGAGCTGTAACCAGTCATTGTTGAGCACAGTGCTCATTCCTCTATCAGTAACTGGGGGTAGAGCTGTAACCAGTCATTGTTGAGCACAGTGCTCATCCCTCTAGCAGTAACTGGAGGTATAGCTGTAACCAGTCATTGATGAGCACAGTGCTCATTCCTCTAGCAGTACCTAGAGGTATAGCTGTAACCAGTCATTGTTGAGCACAGTGCTCATTCCTCTAGCAGTAACTGGAGGTATAGCTGTAACCAGTCATTGTTGAGCACAGTGCTCATCCCTCTAGCAGTAACTGGAGGTAGAGCTGTAACCAGTCATTGTTGAGCACAGTGCTCATCCCTCTATCAGTAACTGGGGGTAAAGCAGTAACCAGTCATTGCTGAGCACAGTGCTCATCCCTCTAGCAGTAACTGGAGGTATAGCTGTAACCAGTCATTGTTGAGCACAGTGCTCATCCCTCTAGCAGTAACTGGAGGTAGAGCTGTAACCAGTCATTGTTGAGCACAGTGCTCATCCCTTTATCAGTCACTGGAGGTATAGCTGTAACCAGTCATTGTTGAGCACAGTGCTCATCCCTCTAGCAGTAACTGGAGGTAGAGCTGTAACCAGTCATTGTTGAGCACAGTGCTCATCCCTCTAGCAGTAACTGGAGGTATAGCTGTAACCAGTCATTGTTGAGCACAGTGCTCATCCCTCTAGCAGTAACTGGAGGTATAGCTGTAACCAGTCATTGTTGAGCACAGTGCTCATCCCTCTAGCAGTAACTGGGGGTAGAGCTGTAACCAGTCATTGTTGAGCACAGTGCTCATCCCTCTAGCAAAACTGGAGGTAGAGCTGTAACCAGTCATTGTTGAGCACAGTGCTCATTCCTCTATCAGTCACTGGAGGTATAGCTGTAACCAGTCATTGTTGAGCACAGTGCTCATCCTTCTAGCAGTAACTGGAGGTATAGCTGTAACCAGTCATTGTTGAGCACAGTGCTCATCCCTCTAGCAGTAACTGGAGGTATAGCTGTAACCAGTCATTGTTGAGCACAGTGCTCATCCCTCTAGCAGTAACTGGAGGTATAGCTGTAACCAGTCATTGTTGAGCACAGTGTTGAGCACGAAGCCTCCAGTGATAATCCATGGCAAGAAGCCTTCGGTGATAATCCATGGCACGAAGCCTTCGGTGATAATCCATGGCACGAAGCCTCCAGTGAGGATCCATGGCACGAAGCCTCCAGTGAGGATCCATGGCACGAATCCTCCGGTGAGGATCCATGGCATGAGGCCTCCAACGAAGGACGTCAGTCCGGAGCCTCTAGCGACGCCCTCTAGTCTGGAGCCTCCAGCAACGCCCTCTAGTCCGGAGCCTCCAGCGACGCCCTCTAGTCCGGAGCCTCCAGCGTCTCCCTCTAGTCCGAAGCCTCCAGAGACGCCCTCTAGTCCGGAGCCTCCAGCGACGCCCTCTAGTCCGGAGCCTCCAGCGTCGTCCTCCTGTCCGAAGCCTCCAGCGTCGTACTCCTGTCCGGAGCAGCCGGAGTCTCCCTCCTGTCCGGAGCAGCCGGAGTCTCCCTCCTGTCCGGAGCAGCCGGAGTCTCCCTCCTGTCCGGAGCAGCCGGAGTCTCCCTCCTGTCCGGAGCAGCCGGAGTCTCCCTCCTGTCCGGAGCAGCCGGAGTCTCCCTCCTGTCCGGAGCAGCTGGAGTCTCCCTCCAGTCAGGAGCTGCCTGAGCCGCCCATCTGTCCTGAGCTGCCAGAGCCGCCCGTCAGTCAGGAGCTGCCAGAGCCGCCCGTCAGTCAGGAGCTGCCAGAGTCGTCCGTCAGTCAGGAGCTGCCGGAGCCGCCCGTCAGTCAGGAGCTGCCAGAGCCGTCCGTCAGTCAGGAGCTGCCGGAACCGTCCGTCAGTCAGGAGCTGCCAGAGCCGCCCGTCAGTCAGGAGCTGCCGGAGCCGCCCTTCACTCTGGCGCTGCCGGAGTCTCCCGCCTGTCCGGCGCTGCCGGAGTCTCCAATCTATTCGGGGCCCGCTGCAAGGGTCCCCAGTCCAAGGTCGGCGGCGAGGGTCGCCGCTGCCCAAGGGTCGCTGCCCACTTAAGCGGGCAAAGACTATGGTGGAGTGGGGTCCACGTCCCGCGCCAGAGCCGCCACCGCGGACAGACTCCCACCCAGACCCTCACCTATAGGTTCAGGTTTTGCGGCCGGAGTCCGCACCTTTGGGGGGGGGGGTTACTGTCACGTTCTGACCTTAGTTTCTTTTTTATGTCTTTATGTTAAGTTGGTCAGGGCGTGAGTTGGGGTGGGCTGTCTATGTTCTTTTTTCGAAGTTGTTTGTTTTCTATGCGTTTGGCCTGGTGTGGTTCCCAATCAGAGGCAGCTGTTTATCGTTGTCTCTGATTGGGAGCCATATTTAGGTAGCCTGTTTTCCATTGTGTGTTGTGGGTGGTTGTTTCCTGTGTTAGTGTTTGTTTCACATTTCAGGACTGTTCGTTTTGTCGTGTTTGTTGTTTTGTTTAGTGTTGCGTATTGGATTAAAGAATATGAACACTTACCACGCTGCACCTTGGTCCTCTTCTCCTCCAGACGACAAGCGTTATAGTTGGAGATGTTTGAGTAGCCACTAATCAATTCATTTAATGAGTTAGGCAGTTACTTTTTACAGTGTAAACATGGTAGAAAGGCCATGGGAGGAAACTTAACCCTTACCTTAACCCCAACCCTTACAAATACCAACACTACCAATATTTTACCCATTCAAAATTCACCCTATTTATTGTGTTGGACCATGTCAGAACCATGGATAGTTCCCTTAACCATTCAAGATTCTGCAAGTACTGAACGACCAGTTGAAAAACGTTGGGTTGTGGGTTGGGGAACGCTGTGAGCATGGCCACGTCACTCATTGTTTCAAGCCACACGTCGCACACCCACCAAAGGGGAGCAAACATCCCTCTAAGTCTGTTCAAGAACGTACAACAACGTTTTTGCGAAACGTAGTAAAAGTTCAAGCGAACTGAAAGCACCTCAGAATTAAGAAACACAGGCCGGGTCCGAATACCCATACCAGCGTAGGTCGAATACCCATACCAGCGTAGGCTACTACATACTTAAACTGCATAGTCATTTCGGCATTTAATCTACTAGAATTCACTTGTTTTTCCGACTCAAGTGTTTGACAACAGCTGATAATCAGATAAATTGACGCACTGTACCAAAATGAACGAATGATGGGAGTCAATGCAATTGAGCATTAGATCATGCATTTGAGCATTAGATCATGCATTCGAAATTTCACATTCTATAAATCTCTTTTTTCGCAAATGATTTAGTACACTAGTATGGTTATTTGGACACACACCTGCGCTAGAAGACACATAGAACTGTCCGTGGTGCTGAAAATGACCACAGTTCCTTGCTCAATTGAACAACTTCCAGGCCAATAGAACTGTCCATAGTTTGATACCTGTTTTAGCCCCTTATTTCCAGTCCTCTACTGCAGGACCACCAGACTGTCGACACGTTTGTTCTAGGCCTGCACTGACACACCAGATTCAACAACTCAAAAGCTTGGTAAATAGTTGACACACCAGATTCAACAACTCAAGGGCTTGGTAAATACCTGACACACCAGATTCAACAACTCAAGGGCTTGGTAAATACCTGACACATCAGATTCAACAACTCAAGGGCTTGGTAAATACCTGACACATCAGATTCAACAACTCAAAAGCTTGGTAAATAGTTGACACACCAGATTCAACATCTCAAGGGCTTGGTAAATACCTGACACACCAGATTCAACAACTCAAGGGCTTGGTAAATACCTGACACATCAGATTCAACAACTCAAGGGCTTGGTAAATACCTGACACACCAGATTCAACAACTCAAAAGCTTGGTAAATACCTGACACGTCAGATTCAACAACTCAAGGGCTTGGTAAATACCTGACACATCAGATTCAACAACTCAAAAGCTTGGTAAATAGTTGACACACCAGATTCAACAACTCAAGGGCTTGGTAAATACCTGACACACCAGATTCAACAACTCAAGGGCTTGGTAAATACCTGACACACCAGATTCAACAACTCAAGGGCTTGGTAAATACCTGACACATCAGATTCAACAACTCAAGGGCTTGGTAAATACCTGACACACCTGATTCAACAACTCAAGGGCTTGGTAAATACATGACACACCAGATTCAACAACTCAAGGGCTTGGTAAATACCTGACACATCAGATTCAACAACTCAAGGGCTTGGTAAATACCTGACACATCAGATTCAACAACTCAAGGGCTTGGTAAATAGCTGACACCTGATTCAACAACTCAAGGGCTTGGTAAATACCTTACACACCTGATTCAACAACTCAAGGGCTTGGTAAATAGCTGACACCTGATTCAACAACTCAAGGGCTTGGTAAATACCTGACACATCAGATTCAACAACTCAAGGGCTTGGTAATTAGTGAGTTGAGTCAGGTGTGTTAGTGCAGGGCTAGAACTAAAACGTCCCCCAGGAGAGGGCTGTGAATTAGGGTTGATGCTGTGGACCATTTCAGCACCACAGACAGCTATTGGCCCTGCAGCAGTTTAACGGGACAATGGAACGAGCTGCCCATGGTGCTGAAGCTGGCCAGTAGAATGCAGTGATTTATAGGACATGATGTTAGGATAGGATGAACTTTAATGTCCCCGACAGGAAAATTGTCTTAGACACACAGTACTGACGCATACAAAATAGACAGTGCACATTACACATTCAGCATAATACATACATTGGACATTACCCATCATACACATTGTGCACTTCTCAAATAGCCACATACATAATACATATTGCACCCACTGTCATCCATGTGACACACATTTCCTTCCCGGGTGGATCCTTCCCCCAGTCAACAAGCAAGAGAGACTTCTGAGGAGCGGTGGGGGTAGGGTTGAGTTGGGCACGGCCGCGGCACACATGCTTGAGCTGGCCCATAGAAATAGAGTCTGTGAGCTAGCCGCTCTCTGGCTCCTCGCGCCGGTTGAGAGATGCGCTCTGTCAGCTTGGGTGAACCGCCGTGCCGGATCCAGCGCCTCCCGCCCACGCAGGCGGCCTGGTTTGTGGGTGCCGTGTCTGTGTGCGATATCGTGTCCCGTGGACATACCCGCCTGATGCTAAACGCATCGAATGCGCTTGAGCAGGTCGAACTCAGAGCCAGAATAATACACCAAAATCAGAAACAGAAACAAGCGCTGTGTAGAGGAAAATATGGATGGGTGGAGAGTGCAATATGGTACACAGTAGAATATCAAACGTGGGGTGGAGGGGCCTACTAAACTCATGGAAGAAACACCTTTGTACCTATGGCAGTTGGCCTATGAATACAGGGAAGGGGGGAGGGTGGAGTTCATTCAAAGATTGGTGAAAAATGATCCTAACATGAGGGTTACTCTAGATGTGTCTTTGTGTCTGTGTGTGTGTGTGTTTATATGAATATGTGGATTAATGAGTGTGCTTTTATGATTCTGTGTGTGTTTGCACATGTGCGCGCATATCTGTGTGTGTGTGTGTTTGCGCATATCTGTGTGTGTGTGCATGTGTGTGCGTGTGTTTGCAGTACATGTGTGCCCATATGTCTCATCTTTCTGTTGCATACTTTAAAAATATATATATATTTTTGAAGTGGTGGATCAGCTTAATATTGCGGAAAGAATGTTGCTTCCATCAATGTAATTGTCTGCATCATTTACAATCACCCATATTTTTGGGGGAAATATACAGTGGGGAGAACAAGTATTTGATACACTGCCGATTTTGCAGGTTTTCCTACTTACAAAGCATGTAGAGGTCTGTAATTTCTATCATGGGTACACTTCAACTATGAGAGACGGAATCTAAAACAAAAATCCAGAAAATCACATTGTATGATTTTTAAGTAATTAATTTGCATTTTATTGCATGACATAAGTATTTGATACATCAGAAAAGCAGATCTTAATATTTGGTACAGAAACCTTTGTTTGCAATTACAGAGATCATACGTTTCCTGTAGTTCTTGACCAGGTTTGCACACACTGCAGCAGGGATTTTGGCCCACTCCTCCATACAGATCTTCTCCAGATCCTTCAGGTTTCGGGGCTGTCGCTGGGCAATACGGACTTTCAGCTCCCTCCAAAGATTTTCTATTGGGTTCAGGTCTGGAGACTGGCTAGGCCACTCCAGGACCTTGAGATGCTTCTTACGGCGCCACTCCTTAGTTGCCCTGGCTGTGTGTTTCGGGTCGTTGTCATGTTGGAAGACCCAGCCACGACCCATCTTCAATGCTCTTACTGAGGGAAGGAGGTTGTTGGCCAAGATCTCGCGATACATGGCCCCATCCATCCTCCCCTCAATACGGTGCAGTCATCCTGTACCCTTTGCAGAAAAGCATCCCCAAAGAATGATGTTTCCACCTCCATGCTTCACGGTTGGGATGGTGTTCTTGGGGTTGTACTCATCCTTCTTCTTCCTCCAAACACGGCGAGTGGAGTTTAGACCAAAAAGCTCTATTTTTGTCTCATCAGACCACATGACCTTCTCCCATTCCTCCTCTGGATCATCCAGATGGTCATTGGCAAACTTCAGACGGGCCTGGACATGCGCTGGCTTGAGCAGGTGGACCTTGCGTGCGCTGCAGGATTTTAATCCATGACGGTGTAGTGTGTTACTAATGGTTTTCTTTGAGACTGTGGTCCCAGCTCTCTTCAGGTCATTGACCAGGTCCTGCCGTGTAGTTCTGGGCTGATAACTCACCTTCCTCACGATCATTGATGCCCCACGAGGTGAGATCTTGCATGGAGCCCCAGACCGAGGGTGATTGACCGTCATCTTGAACTTCTTCCATTTTCTAATAATTGCGCCAACAGTTGTTGCCTTCTCACCAAGCTGCTTGCCTATTGTCCTGTAGCCCATCCCAGCCTGTTGCATGTCTACAATTTTATCCCTGATGTCCTTATACAGCTCTCTGGTCTTGGCCATTGTGGAGAGGTTGGAGTCTGTTTGATTGAGTGTGTGGACACGTGTCTTTTATACAGGTAACGAGTTCAAACAGGTGCAGTTAATACAGGTAATGAGTGGAGAACAGGAGGGCTTCTTAAAGAAAAACTAACAGGTCTGTGAGAGCCGGAATTCTTACTGGTTGGTAGGTGATCAAATACTTATGTCATGCAATAAAATGCAAATTAATTACTTAAAAATCATACAATGTGATTTTCTGGATTTTTGTTTTAGATTCCGTCTCTCACAGTTGAAGTGTACCTATGATAAAAATTACAGACCTCTACATGCTTTGTAAGTAGGAAAACCTGCAAAATCGGCAGTGTATCAAATACTTGTTCTCCCCACTGTATATATCCATACACGCATGCATACGTACATATATACACATACACATACCTATATAGACATACGTACTTTTTTAAAGAATATACCTTTATTATTATTCCCCGCAACCCCTACCACCAATCCCCCAATTGGAGTAAACTAGTAAACACTTCTGCTTTTACCTTCAATTTATACATTTTATACACATTTTACAGACACAGTCTACTTTACAATAGTTCTCTCTTGTTTGTTCTTAGTCCTTCCTCTATTTCTGATGTCCATCCAGTTTGATTTCTATTTGTAACTGTGCTATTTCACAAAAGTTCCGAACCTATATACATTTTACAGACCCCGTATGTTTTACATTGGTTATCTTGTTATTAGCCCCACCCTTCAGCTCCATTCAACCCCTCCCATCTATCTCTCAACATTATCCATTTCGGATTTCTATTTGCCATATATTATTCAACTGTGCTGTGATGCTTCACAAAATAATTGAACCGTCCTAATCTCATAGCTTCTACAGATTGTAAATTAAAAATAAACATTTTTGCTAAAATAATTATTATATTATTGATTGATTGACTATGGCTTTTCAAATCACTGTTGCATACTTGTCACCTTCATTGTTTGATATATGCTGTCTGTGTGGCCAGCTGATAATCTCTGCCACCCTGGAGTGTGCTGTGTTGTCTCTCAGTCAGAAGACCCTAATCATCCCCTGCAGGAGACCCGGTCTCTCCCCCTTCAAGCATAGCCTAGCCTCCTCGTCTACCGTCTCCTCTTCCTTTTCCTCCTCCTCCTTCTCCCACCTACTCTGTAGCAGAATTACCGGAAAAAATTGGAACTAAGATCCAGATTGTATCTGTTGCGTTTACGCACTGAAGGTAGGTGAGGAGTCAAACGCAGGAGAGCAGAGATGTCAGTGTAGCGTATATTTTAATCAGGGCAAGTCCAAAAACATGGTACAGTACAATACCCCAAAACAATGGGAACTAACAGTACTCCCGTAAGGCACAAAAACACAACGCACCTTACTATAATAACCACACGCGTAATACACTGAGGAAAGCCTCCACAAGCAACAAGAAAAATAATCTCGCACAAACCTAAGCGGGGAAACAGGGGTAAATATACACACAGAAATTAAAGCAAATGGAAACCAGGTGTGAATGAACCAAAGACGAAACAAACGAAAAAGGAAACATGGATCGGTGATGGCTAGTAGGCCGGCAACGCCGACCGCTGAGCACCGCCTGAACAGGGAGAGGAACCACCTTTGGTGGAAGTCGTGACAGTATCAAATAAATACAATGTGGATCTTAGTGTGTGGAGGCTGATGTGGTGCCTCTGCCACTAAGATACTTATCAGCAATGAGAGAAACACCATAGTTAACACCAATGGAATGGACAACCAACAATGGTTAAGTATGGGCATGTGTGCAGAGTTACAAAACCCTCACAGGGGTGGTTGCCTTACTTGCCTGGACCCATAATAAGACAGGTTCCAATAAGCACCCTCAATGGAGAGGTCCCTGAGTAGGCTTCATCTGCGTCTGTGCAACCATCCATATAACCCATGTTAATACCCCTATCAGGACATGTTTTTCTGAAAGCTCAAGTCTCAGACCAAGTGGTGGGTGCATCCTGCAGGCTGTGAGGCTGGGTGAGGCTGGGTGGTTCTGAGTTGCAGTCTAAGAAGGAGCTGTATGTGACTCAATGATTCATAAAGCTGAATAATTCATTGGCTGGAGGCATGTAGAGCTCTCTTCCTCTGCCTCTGCCTCTCCGTCCTTGGTGAACCGTCTCTCTCTGCCTCTGCTCAGACAGACCTACTGCAGTAGTCACTATGTGGACAGGCTACAAAGGACAGACTTACTCCAGTAAGAAGTTACTTTACAGCCAGGCTACAAAGGACAGACTTACTGCAGTGAGTAGACAGCCAGGCTACAAAGGACAGAAATAGCAATGTTGCCAAAACTGTCATCTTTGTCCAGTGCAGTGTCCTGGGAACCCACTAGGTATGCAGGCTTTTGTTCCAGCCCAATGCACACCTGATTCAACTCCTCAACCAATTGTCAAGCCCTTAAATTGGGTGTGTTAGTATTGGGCTGTGTGTGCTGTATGTGTGTGTGTGTGTGTGTGTGTGTGTGTGTGTGTGTGTGTGTGTGTGTGTGTGTGTGTGTGTGTGTGTGTGTGTGTGTGTGTGTGTGTGTGTGTGTGTGTGTGTGCGTGCGTGCGTGCGTGCGTGCGTGCGTGCGCGTGCGCGTGCGTGTACTGTGCCTGTCTAGGCGCTGCAGTACACACAGGCAGGCCGAAGCGATGCTGATGTAAGCACAATACATTTTTAAACAGCTGGAATTATTAACTTGCTCATAAGTAGGCTTCTACTGCTCACAGTCTTCTACCAGAGGAGCACAAGATTTTCTGTAACAGTTTCAATCTAATTCAATGGTGTTTTATTGGCTTACAGTACATATAGTACCATACAGTGCAATGCAACAATAAGAGCCAAGCATGTACTTCTCTAAGAGGAAGCTATCTCTGCCAGATAGAATGTACCTCCATCAGATTCACATCACATTCTCTTTTTTTAAAAAGGGGGTAAAAAATTACTTGTTTTGCAAGATGAGAGTAAAGCCTGTAAAGAGAAGAGGGAGATGGGAGTGGTGTGATGGGGATGGAGGAGACGTGTGGAGAAAAAGAGAAAGAAAGAAAGAAAGAAAGAAAGAAAGAAAGAAAGAAAGAAAGAAAGAAAGAAAGAAAGAAAGAAAGAAAGAAAGAAAGAAAGAAAGAAAGAAAGGGAGGCTGTAAAATCTGTCCTTGGTGTAGGTATACCAACATGGTTTACTGGTGAGGATGAAGTCACCAGAATATCTGCAGAGAGCACTCCCCCCTCCTTTCTCCCCATCCTCTCTTTTCCCAGCCACACCTCTCTCTCTATCTCTCCCTCCTCACCTCCTTTCTCATCATCCCCTATTGTCCATACCCCACCTCTCTCCCCCATAAGTTTCTTTCCTCTGTCTCCCAAAATACCTCTACATTTCTCACCTTCCCTCTTTCCTCAACCCTAATTCTCTACCCCACCATTTTCTCCATTTTACTGTCTTTCTCTTTCTCCCATAGGCACTTCTTATTCCATATCCTTCTCTCTTTTACTCTTACGGTACACCCTCTTTCTCTCATCCCTCTCAACCACACTCACATGTTTATCTCTACTATTAGTTCCTATTCCTCTCTCCCTCCTCTCTTCTCTCACATCAGGGTCATTCAATTCTAGTCCTTCTGGGCTGCAGTGTCTGCTGGTTTTCATTTCTCCCTGATAGTTACATTAATTCATGTCCGTAGCCATACACACACACCTGGTTTCCAGCTACTAAACCAGTGGCTGAGTCTAAAACCAGGGATGCCAAGGAAGCAGAAGACACAGTGGTCCTTGAGACAGGGCGTTGAACATCCTGGATGAACTTCATGTATATGTTACAATCAATAGGGTAATACTAGTTACTCGGTCAGCATTCTGTCACAACACCTAGACTACTTCCTGTACCCATCTGCCTCTGCATGCAGTGCCACCCCACAACTGTCAATCACAGAGACCCCATTGAGAAAAGGCTCAGGGGGAGGAGCTAAGCTGGAGAGCAGCCAATGAGAGCAGCCTGGAGGACTCAGTGAGGGAGGTGATGAGGCATGGAAGGCAGTCAGTGAGGCACACACTGGATGACTTACCCCTTTCTCTCTCTTTCTCTCCTCCTTGACTCTCCCCTTTCTATATATTCCTCCCTCCCTCCATGTCTCTCTTTGTGTGTGTCTCTGAGCCATGATAGCCGTAGCATAGTCAGCAGACTGAGCTGTCCCATTGTAGCAGCAGCACTAGCAGAGCTGTTGGGTACAACTGAGTATGTGGATTAGCAGTGCCTTAACTCAGACAAACCACCACTGCTACTACTAGCCGACCTTCACAATTGGCAGTGACTACATTCATTACTGACGTGAGGCCTAATCGATAGGAAGAGCTAGTCAGTGTGGGCTATAGGCATTACACGGGTGTCACTCCAATTGAAAAGACAGTGTGTGTGTGTGTGTGTGTGTGTGTGTGTGTGTGTGTGTGTGTGTGTGTGTGTGTGTGTGTGTGTGTGTGTGTGTGTGTGTGTGTGTGTGTGTGTGTGTGTGTGTGTGTGTGTGTGTGTGTGTGTGTGTGTGTGTGTGTGTGTGTGTGTGTGTGTGTGGAATATGGAAGGGAGTTCCATGCACTCATGGCTCTGTATAATACTGTACGTTTCCTTGAATTTGTTCTGAATCTGGGGACTGTGAAAAGACTCCTGGTGGCATGTCTGGTGGGGTAAGTGTGTGTGTCAGCGCAACTCTTAGCCAAGACAGACTGGCATGCATAGTATTAATATTAGCCATCTGACTACAATGAAGAGCTAGATGTGCCTCTCTGTTCTGGGCCAGCTGCAGCCTAACTAGGTCTTTCTTTGCAGCACTGGACAATAAATATGACTGGACAATAAATCAAATCAAATAATCAAATCACATTTGATTGGTCACATACACATGGTTAGCAGATGTTATTGAGAGTGAAGCGAAATGCTTGTGCTTCTAATTCCGACCGTGCAGCAATATCTAACAAGTAATCTAACAATTCCACAACAACTACCTAATACACACACATTTAAGTAAAGGAATGGAATAACAATATATACATATACATACATGGATGAACAATGACAGAGCGGCATAGGCAAGATGCAGTAGATGGTGTAAAATACAGTATATACATATGAGATGAGTAATGCAAGATATGTAACCATTATTAAAGTGGCATTATTAAAGTAACTAGTGATCCATTTATTAAAGTGGCCAGTGATTTGAGTCTGTATGTTGGCAGCAGCCTCTCTGTGTTAGTGAATGCTGTTTAACAGTCTGATGGCCTTAAGATTGAAGCTGTTTTTCAGTCTCTTGGTCCCAGCTTTGTTGCACCTGTACTGACCTCACCTTCTGGATGATAGCGGGGTGAACAGGCAGTGGCTCGGGTGGTTGTTGTCCTTGATGATCTTTTTGTCCTTCCTGTGACATCGGGTGGTGTAGGTGTCCAGGAGGGCGTGAAGTTTGCGTTGTGCAGACCGCACCACCCTCTGTAGAGCCCTGCGGTTATGGGTGGTGCAGTTGCCGTACCAGGTGGTGATACAGCCCGACAGGATGCTCTCAATTGTGCATCTGTAAAAGTTTGTGAGGGTTATAGGTGACAAGCCATATTTCTTCAGCCTCATGAGGTTGAAGAGGCGCTGCTGCGCCTTCTTCACCACACTGTCTGTGTGGGTGGACCATTTCAGTTTGTCCTTGATATGTACGCCGAGGAACTTAAAACTTTCCACCTTCTCCACTGCTGTCCCGTCGATGTGGATAGTGTGGTGCTCCCTCTGCTGTTTCCTGAAGTCCATGATCATCTCATTTGTTTTGTTGACATTGAGTGAGAGGTTATTTTCATGACACCACACTGTTTTCATGGCCTCACCTCCTCCCTATAGACTGTCTCGTCATTGTTGGTAATCAAGCCTACTACTGTTGTGTCATTTGCGAACTTAATGATTGAGTTGGAGGTGTGCTTGGCCACACAGTCATGGATGAACAGGGAGTACAGGAGGGGGCTGAGCACGCAACCTCGTTGGGGCCCCAGTGTTGAGGATCAGCGAAGTGGAGATGTTGTTTCCTACCTTCACCACCTGGGGGCGGCCCATCAAGATGTCCAGGACCCAATTGTACAGGGTGGGGTTGAGACCCAGGGCCTCAAGCTTAATGATGAGCTTGGAGGATACTATGGTTTTTAATGCTGAGCTGTAGTCAATGAACAGCATTCTTACATAGGTATTCCTCTTGTCCAGGTGGGATAGGGCCGTGTGCAGTGTGCAGTGTGATGGCGATTGCATCGTCTGTGGACCTATTTGGGCGGTACCCAAATTGAAGTGGCTCTAGGGTATCAGGTAGGGTGGAGGTGATATGATCCTTGACTAGTCTCTCAAAGCACTTCATGATGACAGAAGTGAGTGCTACGGGGTGATAGTCATTTAGGTATGTTACCTTAATATAAGATAAAACTATATTCCTGCAGAACCTGCTTTCTGGAGTGTGGTGTCAAAAAAGCAGAGTATCTCTTTATTACGGACAGACCTCTCTCCATCTTTACAACCATTGAATCTATATATTTTGACCATGACAGTTTACAATCTAAGGTAACACCAAGAAATTTAGTCTCCTCAACTTGTTCAACAGCCACACCATTCATTACCAGATTTAGCTGTCTAGAACTTAAGGAATTATTTTTACCAAATACAATGCTCTTAGTTTGAGAGATGTTCAGGACTAGTTTATTACTGGCCACCCATTCCAAAACAGACTGCAACTCTTTGCTAAGGGTTTCAGTGACTTCATTAGCTGTGGTTGCTGACGCATAGCGTATATGGTTGAATCATCAGCATACATGGACACACATGCTTTGTTTAATGTCAGTGGCAGGTCATTGGTCAAAATAGAAAAGAGTAGAGGGCCTAGAGAGCAGAGCCTAGAGAAGGAAAGGTTCTCATTGAAGCGTTCATGATACAAGCAGGAACTATGATACTATACTGCCACCTAGTGTCTATGAATAGTACTGTCAATGTGTCGGCCTTCCTCTCGTTGTAGAGATATGATGTCATCATGCATAGCAGACACATTCCTCTGCCCAGGCGCTGCTGACTCATGCCAGATCTTGTAAGGCCTGGATAGGTGTTTTTTACATATCAGCTAACCACATCATATGTTCTAGCATTCAGTCAGTCGATGACACGGTCGATGACGTTGTATGTAAGCATTGGTTGATGCATGCAACATCTGAGCAGGGGAAAGCGACCTGAATCTACCAAGACTGCCACTGTTGGCTCTTCCACTGTTGGCTCTTCCCAATACACACAAAGGAGGGCTATAGAGCCTATTGCCAGCTCCAGGCTATTTATAATGTAAATATACCTACACAGGGATGGAGACCGGTTAAACATTTACAGACTACTCAACTAACGTAAAAATAATTATAATTATAATAAACACATTTTTTAATCGACTAACAGACCTATATATAACATAAACTAAACTGAACATACTGTATAGGACAAAATGTAATGTACACTGTCAAATATACTGAACAAACAGAATGGGGGGAAAACATACACACCACAACACACACACAGACCACCAACACCACACACACACAGACCACCAACACCACACACACACAGACCTACACCACAACACACACAGACCACCAACACCACACACACACAGACCTACACCACAACACACACAGACCACCACCACCACACACACAGACCACCTACACCACAACACACACATACCTACACCACAACACACACAGACCACCAACACCACAACACACACAGACCACCTACACCACAACACACACAGACCACCAACACCACAACACACAGACCACCTACACAACACACACAGACCTACACCACAACACACACAGACCACCTACACCACAACACACACATACCACCAACACCACAACACACACAGACCACCTACACCACAACACACACATACCACCAACACCACAACACACACAGACCACCTACAAAACACACACAGACCTACACCACAACACACACACAGACCACCTACACCACACACACAGACCTACACCACAACACACACAGACCACCTACACCACACACACAGACCTACACCACAACACACACAGACCACCTACACCACAACACACACACAGACCACCTACACCACACACACAGACCTACACCACAACACACACAGACCACCTACACAACACACACAGACCTACACCACAACACACACAGACCACCTACACCACACACACAGACCTACACCACAACACACACAGACCACCTACACCACAACACACACAGACCACCTACACCACAACACACACAGACCACCGAAACACACACAGACCACCTACACCACAACACACACAGACCACCAACACCACAACACACACAGACCACCTACACCACAACACACACACAGACCACCTACACCACACACACAGACCTACACCACAACACACACAGACCACAAACACTACAACACACACAGACCACCTACACCACAACACACACAGACCACCAACACCACAACAGACATAGACCACCTACACCACAACACACACAGACCACCTACACCACAACACACACAGACCACCTACACCACAACACACACAGACCACCGAAACACACACAGACCACCTACACTACAACACACACAGACCACCTACACCACAACACACACAGACCACCAACACCACAACACACACAGACCACCTACACCACAACACACACAGACCACCAACACCACCACACACACAGACCACCAACACCACAACACACACAGACCACCTACACCACAACACACACAGACCACCAACACCACCACACACACAGACCACCAACACCACCACACACACAGACCACCTACACCACAACACACACAGACCACCAACACCACCACACACACAGACCACCTACACCACAACACACACAGACCACCAACACCACCACACACACAGACCACCTACACCACAACACACACAGACCACCAACACCACCACACACACAGACCACCTACACCATAACAAACACACACCACCTACACCACAACACACACACACACCACCTACACCACAACACACACAGACAACCTACACCACAACACACACAGACCACCTACACCACAACACACACAGACCACCAAAACACACACAGACCACCTACACCACAACACACACAGAACACCAACACCACACACACACAGACCTACACCACAACACACACAGACCACCTACACCACACACACAGACCACCTACACCACAACACACACATACCTACACCACAACACACACAGACCACCAACACCACAACACACACAGACCACCTACACCACAACACACACAGACCACCAACACCACAACACACAGACCACCTACACAACACACACAGACCTACACCACAACACACACAGACCACCTACACCACAACACACACATACCACCAACACCACAACACACACAGACCACCTACAAAACACACACAGACCTACACCACAACACACACACAGACCACCTACACCACACACACAGACCTACACCACAACACACACAGACCACCTACACCACACACACAGACCTACACCACAACACACACAGACCACCTACACCACAACACACACACAGACCACCTACACCACACACACAGACCTACACCACAACACACACAGACCACCTACACAACACACACAGACCTACACCACAACACACACAGACCACCTACACCACACACACAGACCTACACCACAACACACACAGACCACCTACACCACAACACACACAGACCACCTACACCACAACACACACAGACCACCGAAACACACACAGACCACCTACACCACAACACACACAGACCACCAACACCACAACACACACAGACCACCTACACCACAACACACACACAGACCACCTACACCACACACACAGACCTACACCACAACACACACAGACCACCAACACTACAACACACACAGACCACCTACACCACAACACATACAGACCACCAACACCACAACAGACATAGACCACCTACACCACAACACACACAGACCACCTACACCACAACACACACAGACCACCTACACCACAACACACACAGACCACCGAAACACACACAGACCACCTACACCACAACACACACAGACCACCTACACCACAACACACACAGACCACCAACACCACAACACACACAGACCACCAACACCACAACACACACAGACCACCAACACCACCACACACACAGACCACCAACACCACCACACACACAGACCACCTACACCATAACAAACACACACCACCTACACCACAACACACACACAGACCACCTACACCACACACACAGACCACCAAAACACACACACAGACCTACACCACAACACACACAGACCACCAACACCACCACACACACAGACCACCTACACCACACACACAGACCACCAAAACACACACACAGACCTACACCACAACACACACAGACCACCTACACCACAACACACACAGACCACCTACACCACACACACAGACCTACACCACAACACACACAGACCACCAACACCACCACACACACAGACCACCTACACCACAACACACACAGACCACAACACACACATACCACCTACACCACAACACACACAGACCTACACCACAACACACACAGACCACCAATACCACAACACACACAGACAACCTACACCACAACACACACAGACCACCAACACCACAACACACACAGACCACCTACACCACAACACACACAGACCACCTACACCACAACACACACACCACCTACACCACAACACACACAGACAACCTACACCACAACACACACAGACCACCTACACCACAACACACACAGACCACCAAAACACACACAGACCACCTACACCACAACACACACAGACAACCTACACCACACACACACACAGACCACCTACACCACAACACACACAAACCACCTACACCACACACACACACAGACCACCAATACCACAACACACAAGACCACCAACACCACAACACACACAGACCACCAACACCACAACACACACAGACCACCTACACCACAACACATACAGACCACCTACACCACAACACACACAGACCACCAACACCACAACACACACAGACCACCTACACCACAACACACACATACCTACACCACAACACACACAGACCACCAACACCACAACACACACAGACCACCTACACCACAACACACACAGACCACCAACACCACAACACACAGACCACCTACACAACACACACAGACCTACACCACAACACACACAGACCACCTACACCACAACACACACATACCACCAACACCACAACACACACAGACCACCTACACCACAACACACACATACCACCAACACCACAACACACACAGACCACCTACAAAACACACACAGACCTACACCACAACACACACACAGACCACCTACACCACACACACAGACCTACACCACAACACACACAGACCACCTACACCACACACACAGACCTACACCACAACACACACAGACCACCTACACCACAACACACACACAGACCACCTACACCACACACACAGACCTACACCACAACACACACAGACCACCTACACAACACACACAGACCTACACCACAACACACACAGACCACCTACACCACACACACAGACCTACACCACAACACACACAGACCACCTACACCACAACACACACAGACCACCTACACCACAACACACACAGACCACCGAAACACACACAGACCACCTACACCACAACACACACAGACCACCAACACCACAACACACACAGACCACCTACACCACAACACACACACAGACCACCTACACCACACACACAGACCTACACCACAACACACACAGACCACAAACACTACAACACACACAGACCACCTACACCACAACACACACAGACCACCAACACCACAACAGACATAGACCACCTACACCACAACACACACAGACCACCTACACCACAACACACACAGACCACCTACACCACAACACACACAGACCACCAAAAAACACACAGAGACCACCTACACTACAACACACACAGACCACCTACACCACAACACACACAGACCACCAACACCACAACACACACAGACCACCTACACCACAACACACACAGACCACCAACACCACCACACACACAGACCACCAACACCACCACACACACAGACCACCTACACCGAAACACACACAGACCACCTACACTACAACACACACAGACCACCTACACCACAACACACACAGACCACCAACACCACAACACACACAGACCACCTACACCACAACACACACAGACCACCAACACCACCACACACACAGACCACCAACACCACCACACACACAGACCACCTACACCATAACAAACACACACCACCTACACCACAACACACACACACACCACCTACACCACAACACACACAGACAACCTACACCACAACACACACAGACCACCTACACCACAACACACACAGACCACCAAAACACACACAGACCACCTACACCACAACACACACAGAACACCAACACCACACACACACAGACCTACACCACAACACACACAGACCACCTACACCACACACACAGACCACCTACACCACAACACACACATACCTACACCACAACACACACAGACCACCAACACCACAACACACACAGACCACCTACACCACAACACACACAGACCACCAACACCACAACACACAGACCACCTACACAACACACACAGACCTACACCACAACACACACAGACCACCTACACCACAACACACACATACCACCAACACCACAACACACACAGACCACCTACAAAACACACACAGACCTACACCACAACACACACACAGACCACCTACACCACACACACAGACCTACACCACAACACACACAGACCACCTACACCACACACACAGACCTACACCACAACACACACAGACCACCTACACCACAACACACACACAGACCACCTACACCACACACACAGACCTACACCACAACACACACAGACCACCTACACAACACACACAGACCTACACCACAACACACACAGACCACCTACACCACACACACAGACCTACACCACAACACACACAGACCACCTACACCACAACACACACAGACCACCTACACCACAACACACACAGACCACCGAAACACACACAGACCACCTACACCACAACACACACAGACCACCAACACCACAACACACACAGACCACCTACACCACAACACACACACAGACCACCTACACCACACACACAGACCTACACCACAACACACACAGACCACCAACACTACAACACACACAGACCACCTACACCACAACACATACAGACCACCAACACCACAACAGACATAGACCACCTACACCACAACACACACAGACCACCTACACCACAACACACACAGACCACCTACACCACAACACACACAGACCACCGAAACACACACAGACCACCTACACTACAACACACACAGACCACCTACACCACAACACACACAGACCACCAACACCACAACACACACAGACCACCTACACCACAACACACACAGACCACCAACACCACCACACACACAGACCACCAACACCACCACACACACAGACCACCTACACCACAACACACACAGACCACCAACACCACCACACACACAGACCACCTACACCATAACAAACACACACCACCTACACCACAACACACACACAGACCACCTACACCACACACACAGACCACCAAAACACACACACAGACCTACACCACAACACACACAGACCACCAACACCACCACACACACAGACCACCTACACCACACACACAGACCACCAAAACACACACACAGACCTACACCACAACACACACAGACCACCTACACCACAACACACACAGACCACCTACACCACACACACAGACCTACACCACAACACACACAGACCACCAACACCACCACACACACAGACCACCTACACCACAACACACACAGACCACAACACACACATACCACCTACACCACAACACACACAGACCTACACCACAACACACACAGACCACCAATACCACAACACACACAGACAACCTACACCACAACACACACAGACCACCAACACCACAACACACACAGACCACCTACACCACAACACACACAGACCACCTACACCACAACACACACACCACCTACACCACAACACACACAGACAACCTACACCACAACACACACAGACCACCTACACCACAACACACACAGACCACCAAAACACACACAGACCACCTACACCACAACACACACAGAACACCTACACCACAACACACACAGACCACCTACACCACAACACACACAGAACACCTACACCACAACACACACATACCACCTACACCACAACACACACAGACCACCAACACCACAACACACAGACCACCTACACCACAACACACACAGACAACCTACACCACACACACACACAGACCACCTACACCACAACACACACAAACCACCTACACCACACACACACACAGACCACCAATACCACAACACACACAGACCACCAACACCACAACACACACAGACCACCAACACCACAACACACACAGACCACCTACACCACAACACATACAGACCACCTACACCACAACACACACAGACCACCAACACCACAACACACACAGACCACCAACACCACAACACACACAGACCACCTACACCACAACACACACAGACCACCTACACATCAACACACACAGACCACCAACACCACAACACACAGACCACCTACACCACAACACAAACACACCACCTACACCACAACACACAGACCACCTACACCACAACACACACACACCACCTACACCACAACACACACAGACCTACACCACCACACACACAGACCACCTACACCACAACACACACAGACCACCAACAACACAACACACACAGACCACCTACACCACAACACACACACCACCTACACCACAACACACACAGACCACCAACACCACAACACACACAGACCACCTACACCACAACACACACAGACCACCAACACAACACACACAGACCACCTACACCACAACACACACAGACCACCAACACCACAACACACACAGACCACCTACACCACAACACACACAGACCACCAACACAACACACACAGACCACCAACACCACAACACACAGACCACCTACACCACAACATACACACACCACCTACACCACAACACACACAGACCTACACCACAACACACACAGACCACCTACACCACAACACACACAGACCACCAAAACACACACACAGACCTACACCACAACACACACAGACCACCAACACCACCACACACACAGACCACCTACACCACACACACAGACCACCAAAACACACACACAGACCTACACCACAACACACACAGACCACCTACACCACAACACACACAGACCACCTACACCACACACACAGACCTACACCACAACACACACAGACCACCAACACCACCACACACACAGACCACCTACACCACAACACACACAGACCACAACACACACATACCACCTACACCACAACACACACAGACAACCTACACCACAACACACACAGACCACCAACACCACAACACACACAGACCACCTACACCACAACACACACAGACCACCTACACTACAACACACACACCACCTACACCACAACACACACAGACAACCTACACCACAACACACACAGACCACCAACACCACAACACACACAGACCACCAACACCACCACACACACAGACCACCTACACCACAACACACACAGACCACCAACACAACACACACAGACAACCTACACCACAACACACACACCACCTACACCACAACACACACACACCACCTACACCACAACACACACAGACAACCTACACCACAACACACACAGACCACCAACACCACAACACACACAGACCACCAACACCACCACACACACAGACCACCTACACCACAACACACACAGACCACCAACACAACACACACAGACAACCTACACCACAACACACACACCACCTACACCACAACACACACAGACCACCTACACCACAACACACACAGACCACCAACACCACAACACACACAGACCACCAACACAACACACACAGACCACCTACACCACAACACACAACACACACACACCACCTACACCACATACACATACCACCTACACCACAACACACACAGACCACCAACAACACAACACACACAGACCACCTACACCACAACACACACAGACCACCTACACCACACACACAGACCACCAACACCACAACACACACAGACCACCAACACCACAACACACACAGACCACCTACACCACAACACACACAGACCACCAACACCACAACACACACAGACCACCAACACAACACACACAGACAACCTACACCACATCACAAAGACTACATTTTCCATCTGAACCTTCTGTAACCTTGCACCTTGCTGAACAGGTTTCAGGTAGAAACCTCCCCCAGAAAAATGTCTTCACCTTTCAACATGTCTACGAGAATCTGACAGCCTCCCAAGACCTAGTGCTCTTGCTCCTATGTCTGGGTTTCTAAGACTAGTAAATCCAGCCAGTAGGCCCCTACCAGTCTCTCACTACATCCAGCCAGTAGGCCCCTACCAGTCTCTCACTACATCCAGCCAGTAGGCCCCTACCAGTCTCTCACTACATCCAGCCAGTAGGCCCCTACCAGTCTCTCACTACATCCAGCCAGTAGGTCCCTACCAGTGTCTCACTACATCCAGCCAGTAGGCCCCTACCAGTCTCACCGTTACTGAGGATGTTATTGTAGTTGAAGTGGTCTGTTGGGTGGACTACGTTGAACATCATAGCTGATATAAGTGCATGATATTGATGGGAGCAATAATGCATGTTCTGTTGCAATCTCCAGTTGGCTCCTCGTTCCTATATTAAGTGGCTTGAAACATTTATATTGTGAAATAATGATTACTTCATTGAGAATGTATATGCATTTGAATTTTGACCGTAAAATCAATGACTGAAAAATATATATTTTCAATATATGTAAATTGTGTATTTTCAATGTCCAGAAATATATATTTATTTATATCTGGAAAATGCATATTTTCAACTTTCATTCAGCTCCTAAAATGCACCTAATTTCAATGTCCAGAAAATAGGTATTTTTCGACATCCAGAAAATACATATTTTCACCTTCAATGTCATTTTGCTTACAGTGGTAGCTCCTCTGCCAAAAGAGTCAATCGTTGAAACCAGACCCTAGTCACTGTTGCCTAGGGTCGGGTTTTTGAGAGTGCCCCGCCGGGTGACGCGTGCGTGGCATTTCCATTGTTTTGGTTGAACTCTTAGCTGATCTAACTGAACATTTTGTAACCTTGTACCTTGCTGAACCAGCTGCGCAAGCAGTATGAAGCAGAGGCCTGACAACCGTTTCAAACAACATATTTTAACCTGGTTAAAGATCAAGAGAAAATGGACACCTGTCTTCTTGGCTACACCCTTCCTGTGCTGCCTTTTGTTTGGTTTCTCCCTCCAACTTTGCTGATGTCAAAGTTGTGAACAGAGTGCCCTATAGTGGCAGTGGGGTTATGGTATGAGCAGGCATAAGCTACGGACAACAAACACAATAGCATTTTATCGACTTACTCCTGATACTTCAGTATATTTAAAACCAGATACTTTTCACATTGACAGAGTTGTAGTGGAGCAGGTCGACAGTGTCCACATCACCAACAAACTATCATGGTCCAAACACACCAAGACAGTTGTGAAGAGGGTACGACAACACCTTTTCCCGTTCAGGAGACTGAAAAGATTTGGCATGGGTCCCCAGATCCTCAAAAGGTTCTACAGCTGCACCATTGAGAGCATCCTGACGGGTTGCATCAACGCCTGGCATGGCAACTGCTTGGCATCCGACCGTAAGGCACTACAAAGGGTAATGCGTATGGCCCTGTAGGTCCTGCCATCCAGGACCTACAGGTATATACTAGGCGGTGTCAGAGGAAGGCCCAAAAAAATCACTCAAATCATAGACTGTTCTCTCTGCTACCACACGCCAACCGGTACCGGAGCTCCAAGTCTAGGTCCAAAAGGGTCCTTAACAGCTTCTACCCCCAGGCCATAAGACTGTTGAACAATTAATCAAACGGCCACCCGTTTTTTTTACACTGCTGCTACTCTCTGTTTATTATCTATGCATAGTCACGTTACCCCTACCTACATGTACATATTACCTCGACTAACCTGTACCCCAGCATATTGGCTTGGTACCGGTACCCCCTGTATATAGCCTCGTCATTGTTATTTTATTGTGTTACTTTTATAAACATTTTTACTTTAGTTTATTTAGTAAATATTTTCTTATCTCTATTTCTTGAACTGCATTGTTGGTTAAGGGCTCGTAAGTAAGCATTTCACGGTAAGGTCTACACCTGTTGCATTCGGCACAATTTTATTTTATTTGTAGAATATTTTAATGAATGACTTTCACGTTTACTTCTGTCATTTTCTATTAAGGTATCTTTACTTTTACTCAAGTATGATACTTGTGTACTTTTTCTACCACTGGCTATTGGTACACTGTAATTACAAGTTAGTACCCTTCAGGCAAATCCTGTGTAACACCTAGTAATTACATTGTACTTATGTGAATATTAGATGTACTCTATAGCGTACTAGTTTATTCTCCCACTCGGATGGCGCTTCCAGAAGCTTTAAAATGAGGGCCAGGTTGTCAGAATGGGCAATGAGCTGTATAAGTACACATTAATTAGAAGTAAGTACCCCTCAAGATACACTTCATTTTAACTAGCTAAATCCTGTGTAACAACTAGTAATTACATTGTACGTAGGCAAACATTACATGTAGAAATAGTGTCTTATTCCTCATCTGAGATGACACTCGTACTACATCTGTTTCCGTGAGCTCAACCAAGTTAACCCAGATGGTACGCTTTTGGGGGCAAGTGCTAGCAACAATGTTGAGTGGAGATATATTTTAAATAGTGCAAAATCATGGTTAAGTAATTATAGCCTATTGAGCATAGGCTATAATCTCTCAGACACCCAGTGCTTCCACAAGGGATCGCAACCTTTGTCACAGTTGTTAAT